>NW_010542449.1:0-23579 GCF_000687285.1 Phaethon lepturus | reverse complement strand
AAAGATTTGTTCTGACAGACAAGTGATAATTATCAGAATGGGAACAATCAACATTTACCTGGAACCACTAGTGCTTTTGTTCTTCTTTATTGATATGCCATCAGACTTAATGTCAACTGAAATAATTTTTCATTTGCTTCTGACAGAGGACAAAAGTGCAGAAAATTGTCAGAGAAAAAAAAAAAAAGGAAGCTAAAACATGAAAGCATCAGCATTGAAAAGACTCTTTTCTGTCTGGATCATCCTAGTTAATTCAGTTCTACCTGACTACTAAATAATGGTTAAATCCTAAGGAAGAAGCTTTTCAACAGTTGCAGGCTACTTGTGGGCTATACTAGAGTTATTTATCTTAGCACAATTCACCAGTCTGCTTTCTACAGGACTTTTTCTTGCTTTCCAAACGAGATAGTGTTGAGACGCTATTTGAGATTGCTTGTATTCTGCAATGTAACAAAACAGTTAGAACATCTTAAATGAAACTTATTCTGCAAACCTAAACAACTTCAGAAAGCTGTCTCAGAGTGTGGAGAAGCAGGGACTAGCAGAAATTTGCATTAGAGAAAGACATTAGCATTTCAAGTTTTGTTGCTTTTGGGAAAGGTTTTGCATAGTGTTTGTTAGCCATCCTTTAAAAAAAACCGCACTGATGACTGTTTCATGTAAATTGGTCAATATTGAGCACGTAAATGCAAATTGGTCAATATAAAAGCATGATGGACTAGCTATGAAAACCTATATCCAGTGGGCTTAAATTCACCTTGCACACCCGTAACCAGAGTATGTGCACAGAACACAGTACCACAACTGGATTTTAACAAATAGCAATCCATTCAAGCACTTTTGTTCCCAAAACACTACAAACTTCTCATAGATTTCAGACAGCCTGAGGGCAAACAAGGTTTCTTGTCAATTTATAGCCAAGTTTATACCTGTAAAGGCCCCGTGAGGCTCCAAAACTCAAATGAATGTCCATTTCCTTTATGCTGCACTGGGGCTTTTGAGACCCATGTCCTCCAGGCACATTAATGTTGTCTAAGACTCATTAATATGGCAAGACAGAAATTGTAAGTGATGGGCTATGAGATGTTACTCCCATTTTAGGATCCTAAGAGGTAGTTTCACTAAACATCTCTGTGCCATTAATTCTGTGGTACTTCTAATAGGAAACAATATAGCACAGGCAAACTAATGTTAAGCAGTGAAGGCAATTCCAAGCACAGTAGTAAAGAGGAATCTAACTAAAGCAAGAATAAGTTTAGTGTTAACACTTACAAGTGGCTCTCCAGCAATTCACATTCATTCGGTACTATTATTCTCTTGTGCCTGTATCCTACAGTTACATTTCAAATGCTGATTCTTTAAGTATTTTCAAAAGAAAATATGGTTCATGTTCTTTTTCCACCTCTAAAATACAGGCAATTTTGAATCTCATGTGTGAGTACATCTCTTACTCCGTTTCATTACACCTCTCACTGCCATAAAATCATCTAGAGAGAACAGAATTCATTTGTGGAGCAGAGGCAATTAGTCAGCTGAACAGGTACTGTTTCAAGAAACTGACCACCCTCCACAGGATTTCAGGTTTCCCTTTCCTTTCTAATCAGTTGAGGACAGCAGAACACCAGAATCATAAGATTCCTGAAGGAATTAATACAGAGGTAGACAACATTAAAATTTCAGCAAAACATTTACTGACTGCAGAGTCCAAATTAGGTGACTGACTGCCACCCACTTCAATGGATTTTAAATTTGGTCTCTAAATATCCTCCTTATGCAAAACCAAGAATCCTATGAAGACTTCCATGTTTACTCGCTTGTGTCTGCAGAATTCTTGTAGATTTAGGTTTTAGAAAAGAATAGTCACTCAAGGATTAAGAGCTAAATATCACTCTACCCATTAGGGAACTTACAGCAGGAAGGTTATTAATATTGTTTAAAGCCAGAACATAAGTATTGAAAGAAAAAGGCAGATGTAACAAAAGGAACTTTTTACTTCCTGGTGTAGATGATAATAAATACATAAATATCATACACATAAACATAATTTAGGTTTTTCCACAGAAAAATATAGGTTGGAAGAGAAGCCATCTTTCCAACCTCCTGCTAAAGCACAGCTAACTGCAAAAAGAAATAAAGTTGCTCTGTCCCTTGTATGTTCTACCAGTTTTGTTGATAGACATCCCTGTAGCATGACATCTATTCTAACATCGTTTTCCCCTCAGACAAAAAACTTTAATAATGTAGTACATGGTCTCGGTGCATTCCTTGTGTGAACTACCAAAAGGCTTTTTGTAAAAACATGTTAAAATCATAGATCCTTTGGGTTGGAAGGGACCTTTAAAGGTCACCTAGTCCAACCCCCCTGCAGTGAGCAGGAACATCTTCAACTAGATCAGGTTGCTCAGAGCCCCATTCAGCCTGACCTGGAATGTTTCCCGAGACGGGGCATCTACCACCTCTCTGGGCAACCTGTGCCAGTGTTTCACCACCCTCATTGTGAAAAGCTTCTTCCTTCTATCTAGTCAAAATCTGCCCTCTTTTAGTTTAAAACCATTACCCCTTATCCTATCACTAGAGGTCCCGCTAAAAAGTCTGTCCCCATCTTTCCTATAAGCCCCCTTTAAGTACTGGAAAGCTGCAATAAGGTGTCCCCGGAGCCTTCTCTTCTCCAGGCTGAACAATCCCAACTCTCTCAGCCTGTCCTCACAGGAGAGGTGTTCCATCCCTCTGATCATTTTGGTGGCCCTCCTCTGGACCCTCTCCAACAGGTCCATGTCTTTCCTCTGCTGACTATGCTCTATCAGAGACTTCTATCACTTGCTGAGGAAAACTAATTACATTTTTATTCAACTATGATGTACTACACATTTAAAGAAGACTGCTCAGGAACACAGACAAATTGCCACAGGATAACATTACTGTACTAAAAAAAAAATTAAAAAAAAATCTTTGATGTCCTTGTTTAAAATCTGCTCTTGATTCACACTGTTTTAGCAACCACACCATTCAAAACCAGCAAAATGAATCTCATGTGTCAAGGTAATGACCAAACCCTTAGGTTGATAGATAATATGCTATAGTATCTTGAGAAATGAGTAACACATCATTGTGCAAAACATACATGTAGCAGGCAGAAGCTTGAATGCACAAAATACAAGGAACCTAGTTTTAAAGCTGCATACGTGGGAAATTTTCTCCAGAAAAGAAAACATAACACTGACAAGTTTATGTTAATTACCAGTTACCTCTTCCTTTAAAAGAAAAAAAAAAAAAAATATATAAAAAAAATCACCCAACAAACTGTTCTCTTACTTCTATAAATTAATAGGCTATTTTGCCCAGAATGTTTATGAAGCATTCCTGTATTACAAAATATCAGTGTACTGGTAAAGAAATTGAAATTTCCTCTAAGTAAGCGTAACTTCTTTTCTATGTTAACATTACCTATAAGAGAACGGTCTTCGTTTGGAGTTTCTAGGTATCATCACAACCACTTTCTCATCAGTTTCTGCTGTTTTCTATTCTCATATGTGTGCAGCTGCAGAATCAACCAACCATTTACAGGGGAAATTCTTTTCTCCATTTTGAGTGTGCTCACACAAAAGTGGGACAGGCAGCATGATTTGTAATTGCCCTGAGTAGGAGAGAGAAAAGGGGGCAACTGGCAATGATGAAAAAAGAAAGGAGATGTGTGAAAATATAGGCAGTGTCGGGAAGAATGAAGCCTTGGCAGCCAGTCACTAGATGCAGAAAGGAGAAGGGAGCTGCCAAGTTCAAGATTAGTGTCAATATTTTTGAATATTATTTTCTTTCTTTTTTTAAAAATATTCTAAGTCAATAGTTATAAATTTAGAAACACAAGCTACTTTTAAAACGACGATCGATGTTGCTCTAAAAAAACATACTCATGCTACACTATAGACGTACATACATAAAAAAGAAGCATAATATAAACATATAACTTTACATCTATTTCAGAGAATATGCTCAGATATCAAAAATGTTCCTTGGAGTCTCTTCTGATATTTATAATGTTTGCTTATGAAAAAAACTAAATAGCTTGTTTTACAGGAGATCTGAAAGCAAAGGAATCTCTGAAGCTGTTCATATAAATTGGTATCTGACACCAGATATTTGACTAAGAAAGTATGAAAAAGGAGAGATTGTGTTTAATGCAGACACTTTTTCAGAGATAAATCTAGCTACTTTGTCCACTGGAAAATCTTTATGTAGCTCAGTAAACAATCGGGGAGAAACTTTATTGTGCCTGAATCAATAGACATTAATGCAATGCATTTCTGCCTCCTATAGTCATCTTGGCTGGTGTAACCTCCATTCAAAACTTCTTTCTCCCTTCCCTTTCCTTTCTGCTTTATACTAATTTCTTCTCTCTTTCCTTGCTTGAATGTTTACATCCAATTAAGGATTTTGTTTCCCCATATTTATGAGCAGTGTTTGATCTAAATTACAAGAAGAACCAACAAATAGTCCTAGGTCATTTGGAAAGTCTCATTAGCTTGTTGATTATCCTTAGCATTTTTGAGAGAAGGTTTCATTACCATGCAAATAGAAATAGCTTCTTTATTCAGACTAATGTTTAGTGTTCTATGAATTATGTCATTCAACAATTAAACTCATCAAAAGGTATGCAGCAAATGAAATTCATATTGTACAGATTAGTTATTATTGTCACAAAGGATAACGGGGAAAAAAAATGTTTGCTGTCATCTCTCAATTGCCACTGGTTTTAGTATAATATAACTTAAAAGCTCAAATTCAGGCCACACAACAAAAAGACAGTACAAAACTATGCATTTGGAATCATTTGTTTGCATGCATTTCTCTCTCTGGAAGAATTCATTTCACATTCTATTAACAGTAACACACAAGGCATTCACTACTGATGTTTCTAGAAGATTGGACCACAATTCGTTTTGGCCCTTGAGGAATAAAGGTCAGGCCTAAGCTAGAAAAACAGTGAAATGAATCGTCAATCCACTGAGAATGTACCAGAGCAGAGGAAATATCAGCTGACAAGTTGGCACAATCAACTCCTAAACTGGTATGATATTTACACAACCTACTTTATGCAGACTTTAATTGGACTTTTCATTTATGTGCTTTGAAATGCTGTGTTAACTCCTGTATTATTCTTGGGCATTTAGGGACCACAGTCTTTTAATTTTTGTGCTTAGATTATTGATCTTCCTTTTCCCTTTCTACTTTTAAAGCATAGAAAACTCCAACCGACTAATAGGACAGAAGAGAAATAAAAGGGAAACATTTCCCATCGTGCCATAGCAGCATAAGTTCTTGCCCTCGGTCTCACCTTCGCTTCAGCAACTTAGTGGTTCTCCTGGGCTGCAGTTCTGTCTGTGTTCCTGAGAAAATTTTCTCATTTTGTCACATTGGGATCCTGGTTCCTTTGCTGCCTGTTTTTAGCAGCCTCCCATACCTCCTGTGCTGTGTGCTCGCTGGTTGGCTTGGCTCTTACCCCAATGCTCTCCAGAGCTGCTGCCTGCCACCCCAGAACCTTCCCTCCTTCGAGCATGCTCCCTGGGCTACCTCCATTCTCCCCATTCCTCAGGAGATCTATCCAGCCTTGTCATTCTCCTTTAATCTGAATATCTCATAGAAATGTACAATACCATATAATAGTACATAAATCATTCTGTTCACAGGGAAAAAAAAAGGGGTGAAATCTCCTTTAAAATACAATAAGCAATAGAGGTTCACAGCTTGAATGTAAACAATGTAAAAAAATACCAATTTTTTTCTGGTAAGTGTGAATATATGACAATTTCCAGTAGTTGTAGAGCTGCGGCTTTTGGGGCATAAAACCTTCTTAGGCCCTGGATTACTTTAAACAATCAATGCTGATATCCCATATTGAGTAAAACGGACAGCTAGCCAAGCAGTTTAGTCAGTCATTCAGTTCTGCACTTATTTGATTACCAGAAGGATGCAGAGTGATCTCCCAGACACACAACATTAACCTTCAATCAATAACCACTTTAATGGTAGAAGGACTCCTTTCTTCAGGCCTCTTCCAGCTGCATTACTGTGGAATTGCTATTTGGATAATGATTAACATGCTCAATATATCAAAGATTAATTCCTGTTTACACTGGAAGATGCTGCATTACATATTTCCATACCACACTCTCTGTCCTCTAGTCACGGACCTTGATAATGACAGGGTTTTGATTACTTTCAAAATAGTCTCCATGATGAACAGGGATTTTATACTTGTGGTAATCAATAAAACAGAATATGTTTAAAATGTTGTAATTTGAAAGAACCTATGTCTTCTCTAAACTCTGAGCTGCTAGAAACAGTTCTTAGCTCACCTTTGTTGAAATACAGTGGAACTGCATAGTCAAATAGCAACTATTTGAATTATTTAGCAAATAAATGTCCAGTTCTTAGAAATACACCAGATTTAGAAATACCAATTAAGAGATGTGTGCATTTTAATGACATTATAATACAAATAATGTATGATTAAGTTACGTTGCCAAAGTTAAGATATCACAGGGACTAGTGGAACTCCTTCCCACTAAGAGTTTGTAGGGTTAGGATCTCTTTGACATTCTATCTAAAACCTCATTTACCCTCATCTTTAGAAAAAAACATACAAACCAGTGTTAACAATAGTTTTTCTAAAGTTAAACTAAAATGTAGTTAAGGAATCTTACTCATTAGACATCTGTAAGTATTAGACAAGGTATTTAGAAGACAATAATACTTTTCCATTTATAAATCAACAGATAGCTCATTTGAGAATCACTCTTTTTTTTAAGTAAATCCTTGCTAGAACTTATATCTCATAGTACATTTTAGGCTTATGTACTAATTATCTAAGGCATCAAAGGCTATATTCTTAATTGTCAAACTGACCCAATGGGATGCTTAGTCTTTCTGTCAGTGACCTTACTCCTTTCAGACCAGCCTTGTCCCACAGACGAACAGAGATGGTTTGTTTTGAAATTTCTTTTGAAAACCAACAGACTCAAATCCATTTGAGCTGAGGGGGGTGGGGGGGGGAAGTTTCACAGCCAAGAACCACCCTTCAAAATAGTCCTGCTTACCTCCCTCCCTAAAACCAGAAGTTACAACTCCTGTGAGAGCATCTTGATCCAGGTGCTCCACTCACTGAGAAGACAGAACCGAGAGGCCAGCTGTAAATAGCACTGGACCAGGCTGATGGGAATACGCCTACACTGCATGCTGGGCTCAGCTCTAAATCTGCCCGCAAGGCCATATTTGCAGGCCACACAAAGAGGTAATTTCTACCCAGTGCTTGAGTTTACCCAGACAGGCTACCTTTAAGTTATACGTGACATAGTCATGGCCATTCCAGGGACTAGACTTTCAGAGACAGAAGCAGGCAGTGACCTGAGGGTCCTTCCTTCTAGTGAGAGAGGACGAACATAACCAAGGTACAAATCATTAAAACTCTTAAGTCTCCATACTGACAGTTAGAATTGCACTAAGAGATTAGTTGGAAACCAGGTTAGATGTTAACACGCAGGTTTTATGTCAGTGCTTTGCTGAAACATTAGGAATTTTTCTCAAGTTTCCAACAGGTGAACCGTGTTGCCAGCAATACCATCACCCAAAGCTCAGGATGCATATATTCAACCCCAGCAAAGTTATAGATAGGAAGTCATAAATATCACTATTTATTATAGTTTATGAGCTGTTCATCCTTGCTAAATTTAAGGGTAATTTGCTTTTGACATCACTGGTGCCAAGATTTATTCCTGAACAGTTTACATACAGTACAGTCTTATGAGGTCCACTGTAAAATAAGTTGTTTGTACCTTCTAGTCTAATACACAAATGGAAACTAAAATTAAACTTAGCTTTTCTTTTCCACTATTTGGACATCAAATACACACCACAAAAATTTGGTGATTGGATGAATTTTCTTATCATGAACTTTTTCACTGAGCTTTGTATTTTAAAAAAGTGCATGGGGAACACAGAGGAGGAAAAACTAAAAAATTATCTCTTATCTCTATTTTCAAACACTATTGTACAATAAAAGGAAATCACAGTCATCATTCTTTTCTAAGGAAATTCAGGAAATAGATTGAAATGAAGTGTGCAGAAAACTACAAGTAGTGGCAAGATCACCCTTGGAAGCTTATGGAAGGAAGGTACTCTTACCATTCTGGCTTATTTAGGATCAGAAAACAGCATTTATGCTTAGCTTTTAAAAACAGCTTTTTGGGCTAAGAGGATAGATTATATGCCAGTTCTATCTGATTTTTCAAGAGATCACAGAATCACAGAAACACAGAATCATTAAGGTTGGAAAAGACCTTTAAGATCAAGTCCAACAATCAACCCAACACCACCATGCTCCTGTTTTTTGAACACCTCCAGTGATGGTGACTCCACCACCTCCCTGGGCAACCTGTTCCAATGCTTGACCACTCTCAGTAGTTTTTCCTAATATCCAATCTAAAGCTCCCCTGGTGCAACTTGAGGCCATTTCCTCTTGTCCTATCGCTAGTTACTTGGGAGAAGAGACCAACACCCTTGTCGCCACAACCCCCTTTTAGGTAGTTGTAGAGAGCGATAAGGTCTCCTCTCAGCCTCCTCTTCTCCAGACTAAACAACCCCAGCTCCCTCAGCCGCTCCTCATAAGACACGTGCTCCAGACCCCTCACCAGCTCCGTTGCCCTTCTCTGGACACGCTCCAGCACCTCAATGTCCTTCTTGTAGTGAGGGGCCCAAAACTGAACACAGGATTCAAGCTGTGGCCTCATCAGTGGCGAGTACAGGGGCATGATCACTTCCCTGCTCCTGCTGGAGTCACATACAGAAATCAGGTCAAATGTTGCTGTGCTCCCATGAAGGAAGATATGGTCGTGACTGAAAAATTACTATGATCTGGCTCAAGATTAATGACAAAATATAATACCTTTCCACCCTAAGTATTCCTCACCATGTATTCCTCTTCATATTCTTTGACCCAGTTATGGGAATCGTTTTACATGTTACTGTTATTGTTGTAGCATTATGTTACATAATGTTTCAGTAGTGGAGGCAATATTAACTTACGATTTTAAAACAACTGAGTCATTATAGTGAAAAACAATATATCATTAAAAATATTATTTATAGTAATGCTTATTATCCAAGCTTGATAAAAATTTGCACTCTTTCATGTTTCTTGACTTGGAAAAAGCTTTGCTTGCTTAAAGCTCAATTGAAATTGCATAAAAACATAATAAAGTGATTACATTTTATTAATATTTGTCAGATAATAAACAACCAGCTCAGTGTTTTCATCTTTCTATATCAGAAACAACTCCAGTAGATCAAAAATCCTGGCAGCCTCAGCAAGCAATAGTAGATGGTTTATATGACCATTTGTATGGCTTAAGTGTTCAACATCTTTGTCACGCATCATCCTAAGTGGAAGACAGTCAAAGGAAACAAGTGAGCTAGATCAGAATCAAAGGTGAGCAACAGTTCAGATAAGGAGTATGAGAAAGGTCAGACCAAAGGAGCATTGGCAGCAAATCAGTTTTGTATTTCGCCACAAGAAATAAGGAACTATGAAGACTGGACTTTACAGCATTGTGCAGGGTGGAAATAGGAAAAAAGATGTATATTTCTAACTCTTGACATGTGTCGGACATTGACAGCCTATCTTTGTAAACATTTCAACATATTTATTGACATGTATCATACTTATCTGAAGTTCTTTATATATACCTAACCTCTCTCATTTGTATAATGACAGTAAAAGTGAATTCTTTTTGTAAAGCAGAGGAGCAAAATGGTTAGTCTGGTCTGAATAATAAGCCTGCCATCTGGAATTATTTGGTGGCCAGTAATATAGAAGTATTCTGAGTCTTTAATTTGCTAAACTACACATTCAACATACTTTGTTAGGAAATGACTGCTATACTTTCCATCCAACACTATCACCTTAATTGCAGAATTGTGTGCCTCATAAGGTTTATACAGGAATGAAAACCTGCATTTGTTAATAGATTTGCGGGCAAGAGGCCAAAATTTGTGAAACTGTGACTGACAACAGAGTATTAATTGAAAAGTTTTTCCCAGTCGTTATTACTGGTGAAGAGATATCTTGCCTATTGAGAACCAGATATTCCTAAATAACTGTCAATTCCAAGTACATAAAAATTCTCTCTGAGTTTAAATAGATTTTTAAGCAATAGTTGTTGCAAATAGAAGATGGCAAATTGCAATTTCTTCTTTTTCACCTGCATTCATCATTGGAACTTGTAATACAGTGTATTTTGATCCTTCCTGTGATCCATTTACCTCCATTAGGGAAGGATCACTGCTAATATCAGGGCATGACAGCCCAGTAAGAGCTCACTATTAGAGAGCTAGTAATGCTGGTTGTAAAGGAATCAAACTGCAGTACAGCATTCTTCCCCTATCCTTAGCTTGCAGGCAGTACCTTAATGAAATGAAGAGAACTGACAAAGACAGATGAGAACTCAGTGTGACAACTGCTTTTAGAAGCAGGCTGAGCCAAAACAATTTGATGCAAGCAATATTATGATCAATAACACCTCCTAGGCTTGCGTATTCCATTATGTACAAGTCTGTGTGGCTCTGCTTTTTTTTTGCCCTCCTTCCTGCTGCTTTTTTTTTTTTTTTTTTTAATTACAAATGTTTCAGAGTAGTGGTAGCAAACAATTTTTACTGGATTTGTTTTTGGAAAAAAACTGCCAGTGTCACCTGGGTGCATCTTCTGTGCATGCTCGGTAAACTTTAACAGCAAAGGAGGCCATTGAAGGTGCTCTCATTTGCAACAGGTCTTAGCTAGTCCAGTTCACTAAAAGCTATCAGCGCAGTGAAAAAGATAATAAAATCTCCTGGATACTTCTGTGAAAGAATAGGTACAGTAGAAGTATTAAAAAAAAAAAGTTCAGTGTAGTTCTTTCAAGGCTAAGCAAAGTCACTGGATCAAACTGTAGCTGAAGTAAACTGAATTAATTATATCAGCATCTAGCAAAGTAACTGGAAAGTGTTATGCAATGTCACATTGCAAAATGCAAACTCTTACCTATTTGGCAACCCACCCCACAGAACACATTTCTTTCCAACTTCACTGTTGTAGCACACACCTTTTTTATCAAATGTCAGCTTAAACATAGTGCTGCTGGGTATTTTGGGTACATCAGCAGTTTTAGTAAAGTCAAAACAATTCAGGAAAACAATATAATTCTGGAAAATCAAGGGGAGGACACCCCTTTTTTGGATGGAGTCCACTTTTTACCACATTGCAGTATGGAATTTTAAATTTCATATTAACTGAAATATAAAAAAAAGGATATTTCAAATAAAAATATTCTTATTTAAGGAAATGAGACTTAAATAACACTTTCTTAAAAATCTACCCATATGTCCATTGGAAGAACATCTTGTTGACAGTGAGATGCATGTGTCAAACATTTCAATGTTCTATCATCTACACAGTTGACCAAAAAACCTCATGTCAGAGATTGGCATATATAGACTCTGTACTTGATTTCTCCTTTATCTTTCTTTAGGTGAGTCAGGAATTCTTTCTTCATGTAATCAACCATGGTTGATTAGACACACTGGTAAATAAAACAGTTTTCTGATCTGCTGTAAGTGCATTCAGTTTCACACTTATTTTCCTCTAAGCAAGTTAATAATAGAATTGCTGTATTCTTTCTTGCTATGTAGCCCAGCTATTGGATCATGTAGGCAAAAAAACCTCTAAGACTACTCAATTTTGTAATCTATTTTGGGCTTAGATGTAATGTAATGGAAAGTTGTCATGGAGATCAATAATTAACCTATTTATGTTTGACCTGCGTATATCAACTGATAAAACTTTGATATACTGTGTATATCAAAGCAAAGCAATCTTTTACAGTGCTAGTACTGAAAGGGAAGCAGTAAAAATTCATACACCTAAAAATGCATAAACAGATCAGAGATTTTTTTTTCTGGCTTTACAAGTCTTTGTAAGGACAAAAGAAATCATAACTTTTTTATCTTACAACTGCATTTTAAATGTCAACCAGCAATCAATGAAACTGCTCAGGCTGAGTCCATGCCAGGTTAGAAAGTTGCATTACAATGAATGTTGTAAGATCTTTAAAAGAGAGACATTGTCATAGCTCTAGTCTGAAAATAACATCCACAACAGCTGACCTATAGATCTGAATCAATTATCATCTCTCTATCCAAGTTTCTTTGCTGATATTTATCAACAATTATTTTATCTTAAAAATAAAGAAACTTGATGTCTCTTCTCTCAGTTCCCTGATGGGAAAAGGCAGGCTTGCTTACTCTATTTTAATTATTAAGGGGTAGTTCCTATGAATATTAGTATAATTCTGATAAAAGCAACAGCAGCCTGTCTATGGCATCTTTGTCTCTTAGATTTCCTGGTTGCAGGATATGTAGATTGCTGATGTATTCATTTGTTAATGGACAGGAAAATATAAACCAATTTTTCCTCTTTTCAGCTTCCCTGAAGTATCTAGAGCCATTTCTGCTAAGTACCAAAATAAAAATAATAGCATTGGCAGTGTTTACTGTCTCCGCACTATTTTAACCTGTGACAAGATTGATATGTTCTCAATGATAGACCTCAAAATGTATTTGTAAAAGAGGAATAATTGACTTGAAATATTTGAAAAGAAAAGAAAAAAATAAATCAGTAAAATCAGTACTCTGTACACATATATGCGTATTTAGAGAAGTTATTTAGAAAAAAGGATTTTTGATAACTGCAGATGACACAAAGTCAGTGACATGTTAAATCTAAGAGGCAGCCATTTTACAAAGAAATTATGTTTGTTTGGGAAACTGGGTACATTTGAGACACATACATGCATATATCATTTGGTATATCCCATACGTATAAATCAAGAATACATGTCATACCGGTGGAGAAAACGAGAGTGCTCTAAAACTGTCTGGAAAGTATATAAAGGTGGATAAGCAGGTGATTGATGCTTACAGTAAAATGAAGCAATTGAAAAAAACAACTTCATCTCAGGTGTACATGAGTAAAGGGAAGACCTAAAATTCCAGGGGAAATATGACCTGTATAAAGCTGTTTACAAGATCACTTATATAACACTATGGTCATTTCTGCACATGCACCTTATACGGTGCTGAGCACTAGAAATAGCCCAAGAAAGGCTCATGGGCATGATCTGAGGTATGGGAAACTTGTTATATAGTGAAATAAGAAAATTCTTCCTCTAATGAGAAAGTCAGAGAGATTTTGATCTACAGGTACATGGTTTGGGACAAATATTACTAAAAAACCAAACGTCCTTTAAACCAGGTGATAAATTCATAAGGGTAAATAAATACAAGCTGAAAATGGGAAAATTGGACATAAAAATAATGTTATTTTGACACAGATAATTTCATCCCCTTTTGACTTCATCATCAGTGAGCTTTGATGTCCATTTGATTGGTTTCTTCCAAAATCTCTGAAAAATGTTAACAGGTTTCTCCTCATTTTTTTCCCTATTATTTGTTACTTATTTGAAAAAATTACAATTACTTACAGCTCTGCATCCAATATTATACTGGATTGTTTCTGTCACAGAATGTAATTTAGATATTAATAGTAAATATATTTCTCACCTAGCGTACTTTGGATGAATTAAACATCATCAGATTGTAATTTCTCTGATTAGACATCTCTCATTTGTTCTTTAATTGACTGATATCACATTTATCACCTAGACTGTAAAGAGCAGCTCGTCCTGCAGAAAATGCCAGGCCATTCAAGAAATAGCCAGAAATGTCAGACTTGAAATTTGGATCTCAGTATGAACTTTTCTCCAGCTCAGAATTGTTTGGAAGATGATATGGCTTAATTCATCATTAGCAAAAATATCACTCCGGTGCTAGCAAATTATCAATAAAGATGACAGAAGACAGCTGTGGTATGGGACATAAGGTATTCCAGAAAAGGCAAAATGCTATTTACATATAACAGTACCAACTTTAGAAAGGTTCTGGTCTCATAACAAGGTTAAACATGGTTTAGTACAGTTCTTCCTTTTCTCACCAAAACAGTCAGCCCAGGATCAAAAATGATGGAATTCTGAGAGAGTGGGGTCCTTCTGCTGTGGACAGGTTAGAGAGCACAGCAGCCAACATCCTACCAGTCATCTCACGGTCTCATTGACTACAAACAGCTGTCTGGAGAGTTCACAGCTCCTAATTCCCAACAGGACAGAAAGCTGAGTAAGTGGCAAAGATATAAATGCATACTTCTCCCAGGAGTCATCATGAAGTCTGACCCTAATGGATCATTTATGAAACAGTTGATATTAAATACTCTCCCGTGGTGTGTGTCAAGCATGCAACATATACCTAAACTAATCATTGATTTCTAACCAGAAAGGATTTGAAATTCTAAATGTCTTATCATTTTGCAGAACTCCACATGTTGGCAACAATCACAGATAGACATTTACTCCCATCCAAATGCAAAACTGTATAGAATATTATACAGTGTCTTTAGATGTAAATACTTCTTGTTAAAAAAAGCGATGGCCATGTTTGACAATCTGATGATCAGGATTGGCTTCTGATGTGATCTATTGAATGAATTGATGTCTCACCACACAGTAACAGCAGCAGGATGATCTTTTTTATTAGGTTCATAATATGAACAACAGTTTACTGCGCACTATTTCAACAGCAAAGTTTGAAAGCTCAGTCATTTTCCTAGTAAGATTTGTAAGGTCCTGGAATGACTTTTTGTGTGATTCATGAAAACTGCTAAGAAAGAATACAATGTTTTAAGTCAGCAATAAAGTACTCTATGCAGATATTCCTTCCCAAGTATTTTCCCCTGCAAATTTTAAGTACAATAAAATTTTAAAAAAAATTGGGGAATGTAAATGAGTGTTCTATTTGCAAGTGAAAACATGCAGACATGCAGTGTTGTAATGTACCTCTGTCTCATAAATAGTAATTTTCTTCATATTCAGTTTGAATAAGATTATCTATCTCCTTAATATAAATGTTTTAAACATTTGTTTTAAAGATTTGGAGATAAAAACAATGAAGCAGTGTTTGGGTAGCAAGTGCTTGACCTACCTCCACATGTTTCACTGTGATACTTGCTTATGCTACTCCATCACTATATGTCTCCAGAACTGATAGTACATTTCAGAAATAGGTGTAGTATTTGAACGCAGAGAAAAATAGCAGAACAATGCTGGTTTTACTTAACATTATTCTTGCTGTTGCCTCTAGGAAAAACAACATAACCCCCTTTTTTTATGGTGTACTCCAAATCCCTTCCCTATTTCTCAGACCATTTCTAATGTAACTAGTCACCTCCATACTTCTAGAACTCAGGAATAAAAATTTTTCAGATCACGAGCTGTGCCATGAAATCATGATGTTAAAACATTTTTATTTTTTTTAACGTAATGCTAAAGAACTACCGATGTGGCTAAATCATTGCTATTTCTCAATTTGTCTAATAAAAAAATTATGTGTTTGGGAGGACTTTTTTCATATCCTTTTATTCACATGTACCAAAAAACAACAAAAAGGGTTATCTTAAATTATTTGTTGATGTTACTTTATTATTTAAGCTTTACCTGAACTCTCCATCCTTTGCACTGCTCTACTCAGTGAAAAAGGGGTAAGTCCTTACTTTAAAAATGTATCGTGTTTCCTGGTGTAACACATTCTAAAGCTTGAAAAATGTGAAGTGCACCCTAACTATATATTTCACACTAATTCTCCATTTCATTAGTATTATTTCTTTTTATGATTACTATCATTTCTTCCTCATTTTCTAATGCATGATGCCAGCACATAACTCACAATTTGCTTTGCTGATCAAGACTGAATTATGCAAATCCTGTCTCATGGTGAACAGGTTCACCAGTCTAATTTCTAACATAATAGCACTTCAAAATCCTCCCTATAGGACAACTTAGCCCTCATTCATTTCCTAGTGCAGAAGATGCTTTAGGAGTTATTTAAGAGTTAGTTCGTAAGTGATAATACACTGGTGCTTGAGCATTGTTGATTTTGGTTTTACTTTCATTTAATAACTGGTAACATCTATAAAAAAATAAAGTTACTGAAAGAATTTATTCTTTGTTGTGCTGAGTTATTCTTTCATCCTGTGCTAAAGAGTTAAAAGTGTCTATTGTGCAGATTTCTTGAAAAAGTGTTGGGAAGGCTTGAAGAAAGGCAGGCGGACGCGTGTGAAGAAACCAATGATGAATGCGTAACTGGAAATGAAAGCAGCCTTCCACATCAGCGTGAGCTCTGACATTCTGTTGAGGGTAGTGCCTTTAAAGGGATGAACTAGACAGGTCTTTCAGACTGTAGTTTGTAGGTAATTTGCTGTGGCATATGCAGAGCAGGATTCAAGATTTCCTTATTTTTGTCTTATCTCACAAAAAGAACCCAAAACCAACCTGCTACAACTGTGTAAGTACATTTTAAATATTATTTTTCTATGTAAGAGATTGTAGTAGCTGCCACAGAACCACTATGGAACCGTAAAGGGGAAAACAGGTTTGTCTACGAAACAAACTCCTATTACAAAGCATGCAGAAAAGCTGAAGACCTGGTAGATGAGTTATACATAATATGGCACTTGAAGAACTTATCTTTATTTAAAGACAGCATGAATACATAAACCACTGACTGAGTACCAAACCTCTTGTTAGGTTTCAGTCTCCTCTGAATCTTAAACAGAAAAAAACAACTCACTGGGAACACAGCTAGAAATGAATTATGGGGTGATATCACTGGTCATGATAAATAACCACTTGGTACCTTTTGTGAAAATAAAATAAAAAACACCGATAGCAGGATTTAATAAAATAAATAGATGTGATACATTAGTGAGAACAAGAAAAAGCCCGATCACATTTATTGTTGAAAAAGAAACAAACATTAACTTCTCTCTTGTATTTAAGTGACTATAGCACGTGGGTTTTTGTAACACATATGCTAGCTAAACAAGAATGTCAACTGTTTGAAGATGAGTCATCTTTTTCTGTGAACTAAGTGATTATAGTTTTTTTTTAAACCTCTAATGACATATTTTGTCACACACTGATTTGGCAGAGGCTCTAGTTTATCAGTATTTGTATAGTGGAAGCACTAAATCCAAACTGTAGCTACTAAAAAGCACTCCCAAATAATTCTCCAGACTAACTGTTTAATTTCCATGCTATGGTACTATTTCTGAGCCAACTCTCTTTATCTGAGAGAAGGTGATGTTTTGATGACTGTTTTCCCAAGACTGTCTTTTATTAATCCACTGTTGACATTTTTACCTCCTCCCTGCACCCCTGCTAGGTCTGTTACCTCATGGTATCTCCCCACTTTGCCTCTTAGGTTTGGGAGGGAAACGGCCTCTTTCTGCCAGCTCCAGCACAGTGCTTACTATCAATGTGCTGTCTTCTATCCTGTCATTAGCATTGGTGTGTCTAGCTAGAAAGCTTTGCCTGACTGACCCCCAAGCCAGTGGTCTGTCTTCAAAGTCTCACCCTGAGCTACCTGACCCGTTCATAAACACCAACCTACCCAGAAAGCACTGAATTTCATTTTCCTTTTTGTTTTTAGGTATTTGCGGGACAAACAGTAGTTCTTGAGTTGATCAAATAGATACATAATATATCCAGGCAGTGTTTGTTGTGTTCTTTTCTTCAAAGACTTGGAATTTGCTGATTGTTTACCCAGCTTGGACTACATAAACAGCCAGATTATGCACAGAGCATTATTTCTGACCCTTCATTTCCCTTTAATCCTAAAATCCAATTTGTTTTATGAGTGTCCTGATAGATGGTGGAGGAGAAAAGAAAATACCTCAGAGGGAACAAGGGTACCTGAACATTTTAAAAACACATGTTATTTTTTTGTCCTCTTGTGCATGTAAAACAACCCCGTAGCTTTAAAGATAATCAAGCATTTAAGGGCATAAAAGTTGTTTCAGAAAAGGGAGACAAAAAATATCAGCAGTTAAACACATTTTGTGTTGATCTTTGTCTCTCTTATACATATGGGAGAATGTTTCAGACCAAAATATGAATGGTCAGATAGTTTTGTGTCTCTTTTCAGCAACTGTAAAGCACAAGAGAACTTTTCTTTCTCATCTTTTCGTTATGTATAACTCCAGGCTAGATTCTTCATAGATATAGATAGGCACAAATGCCCTAAACTTTAATGCAGAGGACAGCATTTCTGAATCTAAACCGCTATTTTTTGTGTTAGCCTTGCCCGTGAATTGATCCTCAAAACTTAATTTTCCATAGGGTGTTGGCAAGTGCAAAGCACTATATTGGGTCTTGATAATCTATTCAGTTTCCTTCAAAAATACTTATGCATATTTAAGATTTTCCTTGAGAAAACTACAACTAAAAAAATACTTTTTGTTTTTCTGTCACTGAACACTGAAAAACATATAAAAGGATAAGCTATTATAGTACAAATCTCTTTTTAATGCTAATAAATGGATTTGAGATAGAAGTCATTCTATTGTATAAAGTCTTTCCCAAAGAATGAACAATATATATCTTAACTATATTTACCAAAAGTACATGCACACAAGAAGCACATGCACACTTTTTTCACTTGATCAAGAAGGATATCTATGGCAGTAATGTTAATTCTTAATAATGACATTCTAGTCAAATTTAATTTTACTTGGCATTGTACAAATATGGAGAAACTGACAGTTCCCAACACAAAAATTTAAGAGTTAAAAATACAGTAGTACAGGTTGTCCTGGGTGTTTAAATTTTTCAATATTCTTGCTGGCTTTTAAAAGAATTTATCAATCTTTGGATTACCATGGAACTTCATTTTTACCTTTACTTATTTTTTTATTATAAACGTTATCTAGTCTTGAAAGTGATGATATGTTCATACAGTAAAGGCTAGTAAACTCACTCTGTTCACAGCTCATTTATGACTGCCATGTGTTTAGATAAAACTTTGAAATAAAGCAAGCACTAATGTGCATGTTTCTTTGGATATGATGCCCAACTGGTATAACTACAGAAACATATATGTGCTTAATACAGTATGAATGTGGCTAGGTATTGTCTGTATATTTTTTTCCTACTTTCCAACCTTGGTCTTTGACTTTGGGATTACTACATGTATCCAATTTTAAAAATCCAGACATCAATAGGTACATATATATACACACACGTCTATGTAGAGTAAAAGTCATAGCAGTTTTGTACTGTGAAAAGGTTTCTCGTGAAAAAATAAGCATTGCTTAAAGGGATTTACAGGTCTCATTTTCCCTTTATGCTAGTTACACCCAGTATACTGTTTCTCTCTCAGCTTCCACCTGCAACAGTTTTACATCAATTGTTATATAACTAATGTATCAAACAGCCTTTAGGATTACTGAGAGATTTACGTATTTGCTCTCTACTTACTTTGCAAAATGGAGTACTTCAGATCTGAAATCAGTTACCAGATTTAAACATTCTGTGCTTAATGAGCGAAAGCCTATCTCTGAAGTGAATCCTAACAAACCGATTCTTAAAGTCATGGAATACAACCATGAAATTGTAATTCAGAACAAATATATGTGATTATAAATCATCCACTTTTTATATTCCTAAATAGGACTTTTTTAGAAAAACATCACGAGTGAGAAAACATTTTCTAACACACTAGTGAGGCAAAGTAGGAAGTTAATTGTTGGTTAGACAGTGTAGCAAACTTGCTTTCAATTATGGTAAATTGAAACTTATTTTTCCCCCCCTCCCACAATTATTTCTATGAACAAAACCAAGAAATTTTGTATTTTTGTATTTTGCAAATTAAGGTTTTAGTTAAATACCGTATAAACTAGATTTTTGCTCATTTTTTTTCATTATGACCGGGATTTCACTTGAAGATTCTCATGCTTTGTTGTACAAAGTACAAATGAAACAGTGAATTCATCTTCATGAGACTGTGAAGACAATCCACTTTCAATAAGACAGAACAATTTCATTTCTCTTCTACATTTACATGCAGAATGGGTTGGATCCAATACTAGCATTTCACTTAATTCTCTACTTCTCAACTCTTTAACTAAAAAAATTTACATATTATTTCTTTTTGTGTGGGTATGTGTATAAAGAAACCTTTTCAGTTCCTAGATTACACCTGAAGGAAGAAAATTACACCAGAATACAATAAATGACCCCATCAAAGGGCAGACTAATGCATGGGAAATTAACTTATGCCCACACATCAACATAGGCTCTCTTAGCTATAGCTAGACTCTCAAACCAGTTTTCTATTTGTATCAGCTTGCATGTCATTAAAAATAACTGACAGTATCTAGTGTACATATCAAAAAGCTACAATAATGACATGAGGAGAGCATTGCATCATATTTTTTTCTCTCTCTAGGGGTTTGGGTGTATGTATGGGGGGATTTCTACTTTTTTCCACATACCATTCTCTACTTCCCTATAACCTAGCCCTGGAATCCATAAAATGGATTAATGGATTAATCCATAAAATGGATATAAGCTAGAAAGTATCTGCATCCTTTTACCTAAAGGTAAATGGACAGAAAATATATATGATTGTTTTTTTAAAGGAATGTAATACTAACATTTATTAACATATAATACTCACATAACCACCACACTGCCAGAATCAGATGATATTCACTCAAGAGTTTAAAAAGAACACAAGGAAAGTAAAAATGAATACTAATGGTGATGTATAACCTCTCACTCAAAAACACTTGATGCCTGTAGACTGAAGGGAGGCAAATGTGCATGTTAGTTTTACAAAAAGATTCCAAAAGGATTTAGGGAACTTCAGACTTGTTAATAGGTATTATAAAGGATAAAGAAAAAAAGAAGAAAAAAGAAATTGTGGATATTTGGGTGAATACTGTCTACTTGGGAAGTGGACTTGTCCTTCCTTTTATAGAAGCCAACACTGCAAGGCTTTTGGAGTCACTGGACTTTTCAGCACATTTGGTTAAAAGTGACCAAGTTCTTGTGTCTTCCTTAGATTTCCCAAAGGTTTTGATAAACTTCCTTACCTCAGGCTTTTAAGAAAACTAAGCAGCCACTGCATGGACCATTTGAAAATATGAATTAAGAGCATAGAAGTAAAGAGCTATTTAACACAATGGAGGGCAGTCATCAACGAGTTGCTCCAGAGCCTGTGCTCAAACCAGTTCTGGCACCTGTCTTGTCTGATGTACTCATAAATAGTCTGGACAAGATGCAAGCAGTGAGGTAAGCTGGTGAAGTCATTTAAGAGAGTAAGGACAACTAGAAAGAACTGTTGAAGGATCTTAGGGGCCCAAATATCAGAATGACAAAATTAGATGTGAAAGTCATGATAAATTAATATAAAGTTGCACGTGGAGGAAAATAAATCTACTTCCACAAATAAAACCACGAGCTCTAGTTTACCATCAGGACGAACAGGTTGGGGTTAAGAGAGTTTCATCAGAAGACATATAGGTGTTTGCTAGCAAAAAAACCAAATCACTGCCAGGAATTGGGAGCAACAGAATAGAGGAAAAAAAAACTAAGATAGAGCGTTAACCTGTCATGCTATAAATCTATATTGTCCCATATCTTATGGAAAAAAAAATTAAAAAGAAAAAAAGGACTAATGATCATCAGTGAAGGTAGTAGGAGCCAGGCTCAAAGCAAACAATGAGAATTCATTCTTTGATAGCACTCCTTGCTAAAGAAAACTGTGAATGGAAAAGGGGTGTGTGGGGGTGTGTGTGTGTATTCAAAGGTTATTATGCAAGCAAATCACTTAGCAACATCTGGTGTCCAAAAGTATTTGGAAAACAGAAAAGTACCCACTTTTCTCCTCCTCGCTGTTCCCTTACTATCTGCTTAGATCCACTATTAAAGACATAGCACTGAGTTAGATCCTTAACTGAGCCACTACAGCTTATGCAAACTGCATCATATAAGCATCCCTCCTATATTTAGTTTCTGCCTTTTTCCCATTTGTTGACACTTGTGATATCTGGGACACACACACAGGAGAGTAAAAATTACACTAGCATTGCAAATGTTAAGAAGAAACAAAACTTATTTGTACCTAGGATAGACTTTATAATTTTTTTTAAATTATATCTCCTAGCATAAGAGATTTGTTGTACACCAGCCCAGACTTTTTAAACTTTTATTATGAGATGTAAACAACCAGCATGACACATAACTTATCATGTATCTTCTGTCAATCTTGAAATAAATTGTGAGGAAGTTATAAAACAATTTAATAGCCTTATTTTGAAATGGTTTGTAGCACCAAAAAGTAACTGCTAGAATATTATATGGCATTATGATTTGGCTTAGAAGATAATCTTTCATACATTTCCATGTTTCTGAGATTTTAATAGTCATCAAACTCTGCACAGAGCATATGAAAGTAATAACTGTGAATGATTTGCAGTGAAACTAATTCTGAGTTCACTTTTTCCATTTAAAAAAAAACATACCTAAAAGTAAAAGAAATGATGTTTCAGTTTTGAATGTACAGTACAAGTAAGCTGATGTTCTTCCAATTTTTTTTTGTTTAGATTTTTTTGTATGCTTAGGGAAGAACAATGGTTATTCTTGTGGAACATTTTTAAAAATAGCTCACTTCAATTTAAAAAAAAATCAGGCTTTGGAAAATTTCAAATGGCTGGAGTTGCGGAACAGAAATTGGGTAACAGGATTCTATCACAGAATACTGAAAATAAAAAAAAACCTGGAGGAAAATGAGAGGAAGAAAAATGAGCTTTACTGTGAGAAGTACACAGATTGATGTGGCCAGTACACAGAAACATCACTGACGTAGTCTTAGAAAACAGAAAACAATAGTTTTCTAACTGTGTGTATTTGACCGGGGACAATATTGCACATTTCTTTTTGCTGATTGCTTAGCACTTATAAAAGTTCACGGCTCTACCTGATCATGTTACATGGTAAGAGTGTTAGCTATCCATGCCCATGTCCTCCTACTCGCTTACCAGATAATTAAGAAAGGAAATAGGGCACTTCTTAAAAACTATATAAGGAGGTATGCAATCAAAAAGCAGAGAGAATAAATGACAAGAACAAATAGTAGCTTGTGGAAAAAAACACAGCTCCACGCAATGGTTCACAGATAAGAAACTAGTGGAATAATTCAGCTTGAGATTATTAATTTAATCTATCTTGGACAAGTTAAATTGTGGAAAGGAGACTGAGGAGGAAAGGTCAGTGAATGAGTGTGGCTCTATAAATAACAGTAACTGCAGAAATAAAGCAAATTATTTGCAAAAGCACTAGAATTAAGACCTGTGTGTGAATACAGAGCTCATTGGGAGCTAGGGGGAAAGTAGACACTTTTGTCATCATCTTTCGTCTTCATCAAGCAACGTCAGACATATAGCCACATTATACAGTGCTACTGTGGCTGTTCAGAGCTGGACTCTGACCCAATGAACCAGCTATTTGTTCAGATGCAACTGGTGCGGCAACATAACCACCTCCTAAAACCACCAGGTGGTGCATAAGCTTTAACATAATGCACAGACAATAATTTCTCCTGCCTGAAGT
>NW_010542448.1:32946-36917 GCF_000687285.1 Phaethon lepturus | reverse complement strand
GTGTTTCTGTGATTCTGTGATTCTGTGCTTTTGGCAGTTTTGATGCTTGAACATTGTTACTTTTGGTCATCTGGGGTTTTTTTCATGTGCCTATAGCTGATGAAGTTTGGTCACTGCTGGCCGCACCTGAAGTATTTGTGGCAAATTACAACAGGCACCTGTCTTGGCTAATGCAGGGCAATGACCTTTAGGTCATCTGAACCCTTCATGATCCCATCCTAGCACGTCTGGATACCTAGGGGTTTCTCTGAAGCGCAACAACTTATGTGGTGGGACAAAAGTGTAAGAAAGACCTTGTGTTCCTGCCCTAGGGTCTGATCCACCTCATGCAGGTACAGCTTTACCACGAAGGACTGACTTACACACTGCAGGCATCAAGCTGCTCTGTACTAATACCCTGACATCTACAAAAATAGAAACAACAAGAACAAATGGGGATCCTTCTCATTAAGGATGTAGGGTGGAAACGTGACATGTAAAACCCTCTGAAGGATTCCCGATGTTATTCTTTAGTGTGGAGCTCATGTGAGGCACACAGCCTTAGTCTCTCCCTCTCTCCCGCCTCAGCACCTTTGCAAGCTCTTTAGTATTTTGCCTGTGTTGGTAAGGAAAAACTGACTTTTTGTCATCATCCAAAAGCACCATCATGCGTTGGAAACAGAGGGAGAAAAGAAAGCCATGACCCCGTAAGCTGAGAAAGCTGCAGAAAGGTAGTGAGCCCTCCAGGCGGAGCTCTTGGAAGCCTGTTTTCCTACCACAGAAAGTAGATAAAATCTAGCTGAGGACAATCATATTTGGCCTAATATGACCCCTACATTTAGAGTAAGATTCAGAAAGAAATATGTGGCCTTGCAAGCACAGAAAGGTATTAAGGCATCCACCCTAGAAAGGGCCATTAAGTAAAAAGGTTGCTGATTGGAGGTGTTTGTTTCCTCTACCCATATTTTTCATACCAGGAAATGTAAGACTTTTTGTTGTCTTTTCAGAAAATACCAAGGTTATAATATCTACCATGCCAGAGTATGAAACAAAAAGAAAATAAAAATTCGCTTCTGGTTTACAGCTGTTGTCCCAATAGTTGTATATGCCCCAATAAAGTATTACAATGGTCCAGAGAGACTTACTTGCCAAGCCACAAGCACATCATGCTCCAGAAATAAACGAGGGCCAAGAGAAGAAAAGTCAGTCCTGGTGGAATTATGTTAAAAAAGTCTCCTTAGCTTGGTTTGAAACCAAGCACGTTATTGCCAATCTTGCGATACCATAAAACGTTAGCCTTCCACCCATGAAATTAAATATATATGCAATAGGTATTTTTATTTGCCTTCCACAAGCCCCAAAGGTTCAAATATACAATCTTCCTCCTGCCATCACGAGGGCCTAGCGCATTTCTTTTCAAACAAAAGCTGAGATTATCATGTAATTAAGTGGCTCTAGGCACCGAGCCTTAAAAAAATACCCTTCGGAGGATCCCTTTCAAAGGATGAACGACGGTAACGCTGTAGTGAGAGAGCCGACAGGGAAAAGCGGGGCGAGGAGATCGGTGCGAAGGCTACGGTGAGAGTGGCTGCGCTGGGCTGGCGACTCGGCTGAGCCGCGGCCAGCGGGGTCTGTCCCAGGAGCCCGGGGAAGAGAGCGGCAAACACACAAACCTCCAGCCTTGCCGTCTGGCTGCAGCTCTGCTGCGCTTGATTTGTAATTCCTCTGGGAAATCCCACTGAGATTTTTGGCCGGGGCTTTGGAACAACTGGAGAGGAAACTTCACCGAGCCCTCCGCCTGTTTGGAGAGCACTTTATAAGTTTATGCTATGCTGACTGAACACTTCTGCAGTGGAAACGCCAGCCGTTAGACTTCTAGCTTATAGGCACGGCAGTCAAGGTCTGCAGAAGGGCTGCCAGTGGAAGATAGTCCGGGGAGCTGGGGTGCAAGGCGGCTCCTCTTGGCACGAGCTTTTGCGGACCTTATTCTCTCGCTCTGCAGCTGCGAGTTGCGGTAGTTCCCCGACGGGTAGATGGAATCTGTTGTTTTCTCTCAAGAGAGTTACTAATCTTTTCAGCTACATAAATACACTTCTATTATTGTCTGAGCAAATTGCCTTAGAAAACTGTTTCTTCAGGAAAAAAAAGCTGAAATTTCTTAAAAGGAAAACGTCGGTATATTTTTCATAATTATTCCAGTACTTTTTTCTACCATTGTTTATGGTAAAATCTCAATAGTTAAGAACTAGCATATCAACTGACATTATCATACCTGCTTAAGAACCTGAGCTTACCCAATCCCAAATAAAAAGTGAGACTTGTGCATCTCAATCTCCCTTCCTCCTCTGCAAATCTCACCTAGATTTCTTCCCAAATTATCGCCTGCCTACCTTCGTTTGTTATTAAAACATTTCTCTTGGATGGCGAAGAGCTCTGAAAAGAAAAAGATTATACAACCCCACCGTCAGCATCGCACTTCAGTGCTCCCATCCAGCCCTTCCCAGAAAGATTCCAGTTCAGCAAGATATTTATCCAAATGCTTACTTCTGCACGCAGCAGTCTGCACTCGCTCTGCCCCCTCCAGCATTAAGATGAGGGGTTTGCTCTGGCAGTCAGAGAAATGAGGCAGTGTTGAACAGATCCACGTAACGAGCAGTCCGAACCCCCCAAAAATGAGGGCAGAAGCCAGAAGAGGGATCTGCTGTATTTTGTACACAGCGTTAGGTGTTTCTAATGATACTACTGGAATTAATAACTCTTTCAATACCTAAAACCAGAGAGCCTTTTGAATAATTTATTTTGTAAAAAGAAAAGAAACTATGCCACAGGCACTATCTGGCTGTAATTTCCAAACAAATCTGCACTGTGATTTCACCAGGAGGTCTGTAAGTGGAAGGCAGACAAGTCCAGAGCAGATTTGTTGAGATGCCTATGGATGTCTGTCGAATCTGTCTTTATATTATAACAAAATATTCGGTCAGAAAAGAACCCATGCCTAAGCAGCATGCACTGGAGAAACCATAGGCAAATCTGTACCTTTTGATGTGATTACTTTTAGTATCTGGACTTACACCTGAGGAATAATATGGGCACTTAATGAACCCAGTGAACAGACACAGTTTGGATCTATTCTCGACAGGTATGTTTGTTTGTTATTGGAAGGCCAATAACATCCCAACAGCAATTTGCATGGAAAATTCCTACCTCTAGCTGCAGTTATTAAAATCATAATAGTGGAAGAGACTGTAATCATTTTTGAGTCCGATCCTGAAATTACCTGCCCAAACAGCAATTTTACATACCAGATCCCATTCACATCCGCGGGGCCAGGAACTTGCATGCAATTCCTAAGAAGCTCATATATTTGCAGAATTGCAGCTGAATGTGATCATTTTGACCAGTCTGTGGGTCTGCTCATGCTGCGGCCCTGAAGATTTTGTCACAAGTCTTGGGATAGTTTGCCCCATCAAAATCCCAGCTCCCGGCAGAAACGATCTGGCCGAATATCAGCTTTCCTTTGTTTATTTTTTGAAGCTTCAAATCTTTTTGGTTATAAAGCAAAGCTCAGCCATATAATCTTCTAGAGGCTTAAAAAGCAGGAAACGGATAAAATAACGTCCCTCTTTCCTAGATCTAACAATCTCCTAATTTTTAAGACAAACTCATTATTCCAAGGATATCAGCGTTGTTTCTTATATAACTGGGACTGCGACACCGATTGAGAAGTTCCCGGCACTGCCGGCGGCACATCTCTCCCGGCTTCCAGTCATAGCGGGTCTGGCCCAATGTCAGCGATTTCTTCATTACAGAGTTCGTCAAAAATATGTTTCAGCTGCCAGCATGAGTGAGAGGCAAAGGGAAGAGAAGCAGGTGTTACGTTTTCACAGAGAGGACTGTGCCCATTTACTTTGTAATATAACAGTTTTACTTTACAGCTTTAAATCTCACATAAAGCCATCGCAAAAGCCATTTAGTAAATAACGGAGGGAGCG
>NW_010542448.1:0-32906 GCF_000687285.1 Phaethon lepturus | reverse complement strand
GGCTTCTGACCATGGGCTACCGTGCGGAGCCCCGCTTTCCCGCGGCCACGGCGACCTGTCAACTCCTGGTCTGCAGCGTAAGGAAACCACTGTTGCCCTACTGAACTAATAAAAGGAAAATGTTAAAAAATAAAGGCTGTGTTTATATTCCCCAGTCAGCATTTTGCTGTGGTAAAAGGCGCCTGGGAGGGCCGGGGGGGTCTGAGCCTCGCCGGTTCTGCGCACGCTTGCACACGCACCCCGGGTTTCTCCCCAGCTTTGCTGGGCACCCCGAGCGTGGCCGGAGGAGCCCCACACCTTGTCACTGCAAACGCTGCACCCCAGCCCTCAGCAGCCCCCGCAGCTGCAGACCCAGCGTGCCCGTGGGAGCTTTCGCCCCACCAGAAAGGTGGGGTTTGCATGGGGGACACGGTTTCCCAGCTGGTGCAACCCCCAAACAGACATGGGCGTCGCAGGGGGACCGCCACCCTCCCGTGCTCTTTCTGTACGGTCTTGGCACTTTCTGGGTGTTCCCTCCCGCTCCCGAAAGGAAAACTGCTGCTGTGATCACGAGTATTTCTTCCTTCTTGGCCAATTATTGCACCCTTTTAGTCAGGGTTTAAGACAGCAAAGTGACTACAAGGTGCACGGTGCCTGCGAGAGGAGGGGGCCCCGGTCCCCGCCGCGGGAAGGGCACGGGGGGGCAGGACCGGCAAAAGCAGCACAAGATTGAGTCTTCCTGACTTTCTTCCAAAAAAAATACTTTGCAGAGAAACCTGGAATTATATATAAGTAAAGTTGCCTTTTGATATTACCACGTAATTTCCACTTCTGGCAAAGAGATTTTTGCCCAGGCTAATTTGGAGACATTTCCCTTCACCACATTGGCACTGCCGTGTCATTTTTGATAGAAGTCTCATTCATCCGGAGAGTCGAGGCGACCCACTCGCCTCTCGCTCCTGCAAACAGGGCTGTTTGTTGAGTCTCTTGAAAGACTCTGCGAACAGATAAACATGCTACACATGAAGCACATTAGGTGGAGGTGAAATACAGATGATTATATTTAAGGGCTTACAATAGTCGTTAAGAGCTTCTAACCACAGGCCCTGGCAGGGCTGGTCCTCAGCTTGCAGTGCATGTCTTGGCTACATCCTCAACCGACTTTCTGTTTCTCCCCCTTGAAACAGGGCCAATCTTGTCAGTCTGGTGGCAATGAAGAAAAAAAAAAAAAAATCAACTCTGTTAATAGGATTATAAGATTTGGGGAATATAATGTTGTTGCAGATCATTTATTTTGAAAGCTGATTTCGTTTTAGTGAAAACAAGCTCAGCCCTGCACACTGGGGGTTTGTAGCCATTATGCCAAACACAATCATTGCTGGTTTGAAAGATGTGATTGCTTTTTAATGTGGAAATTTCACAAGGTTACAAAAGAGGAAAAAATTAAACTCCTTTCTTATAACAAAGTCACTCTGGGATATGCGCTACAATGCCCTGACAATGTCCAGATACTCTGACCGCATTACACATCAGAAAGGTGGATGAGTATGATTTACACCATTTCGCAATTGGGTTTTTTTCACGCAGCTGAAAAAGCTGAAGAGTTTTGAGCAAAAATGAAAACAGTGCTTTGTAAAATGCATTCGGAGTTGCACAAACACAGCCCAGGGGTCAAGGAAGTAGAGGGTGGATGAGGAAAGAGTCCAGAGGGATAAATGAAGGGATAACGTGATCTTCCCCTCCGTGCCTGATAGCTCTGGACCCACGGTGGCAGCCCGCTTGGCATATTGAAAACTAAGCTCCTCCTCAGCACAGCAGACAATCTTTCTATTTGTTAGACATCAGAATAAAAAAATGATAATCAGCATCCCTGGCCTTTTCAATAGCAACCTCCCAAAGGGCTTAAATATATTCTAGAAATAATGGCTAAGCCCCATTTTCCTGGGTGTTAGAAGATGTTCTGTCACCATCTCAGAAGAACCATTGTTGTGACAAAAGCCTCATGGCACAGCCCGGACGGGGCTGAGCAGGCAAACAGGCACTAGCAGGAACGTCCCAGTCAGAGGAATTCATCGGGAAGAACCAAAAGGAATGAATTTTTCCAACGTGCTTTTAAAAGAGTGATGAAGGGGGGAACAAGGCTGCCCCTTTCGGGGCGGGGGGGGCAGTACGGATTCGTGGGCACTCTTCTCCTTTGTAGCGAAGACGCTGCTTTTGATCTGCGGCGCGGGGAGAGCTCTCCCCAAAGGCAGGGGTGAGGGAGGGGGTAGATCTGGAGGGAGACACAAAGGATGGAGCTGAAGCACTACCTCGGAGCCGGGGATTGAAATGACATGTGCGCCACGGAACCTTTTTCTTTTCAAAGCAATTTGCTATCATTATATTGCCCGTGCATTTCCAATACATGTCAGCCTGTTCTCTTTTAACTTGGCGGGAGGGGAAGGTGCTTTTATTGCAGGGCTCCTTGCAGAAGCTCGCCAGACATTGCTATTATTACATCTGCCGGGCACAGCACAGAATGATGCATGTTCATTAAAGGAATGGGGTTAGAGTAAAGCAAATTCGTTCAGTCCCTGTTAGAGAACGCCTGAGTGGGCTTAGAGGTTTTCATATACAGAAATATTCCAAATTTTTAAAGTAGGATGGTTTCTAACCCTGTAACTTCAGTTTAGCTTCTGGCCAGCATTACCAAATCCATTTAGTTTTGTTTGCCTGGATCCTGTCAGTGGTGAAAATCCAGGAAACTGCTAGAACAACATCTATTAAGGATTTCATAAAGTTGTAAATGACAAGATTCCCGTTAACTATTTCTATTAGGATTCTTCTTATGCTTTGACTCATGTGCTTCTCTAACTGTTGGGGGACAGTGTGTGGTTATATACCTGCATGCGTGGGAGCAGAGGTGGAGCAAGGCTTGAAACAAAAATTCAGATTTCACTTCTTCAGCCAGCTGCTCTCTCCTTCATGTGCCAAGGGACGGAGCTGATAATTGCTCCGTGCGGCACCATGCCTGGGCTGATACACTCTGAGGCTTGACAGCGATAGGCAGCACGCAGAGGTTAATTTAACCTCTGTTTCTGCGTTTCCAGCTATTAGCACAAGGAAAACTACCCAGAGCAGAACAATGTAATTTTGGTTCCCTCCTCTATTTTACCCTGGTGTTGGTTCAACTCCAAAGTGCCTGAGAATGACCGAGCCCTTCCTCCAAACTTCTTTTCCTTCTCTTCTGGCACGGGAGGTTGGTATCTGGAAAGGCCTTTTTGGTGGGAGAATGGCCAAAACCAGCCACCTCTGGCTGTTTAGCTTTGGAGTCAGGATTCCTAATGGTACAGAGAGGCTCTGCAAATTCTTCGGTTTCTTCTGCAGAATTGTGAAGATAACATCAGCTGTCTCCTCCAAAGATGGCAAAGACTACGGGAGAGTAGAGCAGAAGTCCCATCCGCTCAGGCCCATGACCAGCAAGCACCAGAAAACTGGGGGCTTCGCAGTGCAAATAATTGGAATCATCCTGCAACACATGGTGAAGGAGCTTCAGAAAGAAGCACCAACAATAGCGTGCCACTGATTCAGGTCTGCCCTTTCCTCTCTCGCAGCCGCTGACGGGGCACTCTAAAAAGAACGTGGTGCTGCTGGGCGGTGGTGATGCCTGCCGTGCCTCTCTCTGTAACGACAGCCTCGTAAAGTGCTTTAGAAGGACTCATGCAGCCGGGCCAAGAGGTGGGCTCGGGAGACGAGAGGACCAGAATTCACCCCGTGGTTCGTCGGGGTCTCCTGAAAGAGTGTCGAACCGTGAGGAGTCTCTCTCTTGCTCGCTCTCGTCTTTTTGCACAGAAGCCTGACTAACAAAATCAAAAGCGCGGCTTGAAACGAGCCCACTGCACACAGGTTTTCTCCTGGCATGACAGGCGCTCGCAGCCTTAATGGTAGGCTGCTAGACTAGAAGCAGTCTTTCATTGAGTTTGTCTTACTGAGAGGAAAAACTGCTTTGTGTAATAACTTTATGGTAAATGTTGGCAAAAGATTTGCACTGCATACTGAAAGAGAGACATTTCTGACCACAGCTCATGAACCGCATTTATTTACTCTGGCATTTGGCCATTATTTGTTCATAGGCTTTCTGTCTCTGCTAAATGTGTTCCAATTTTGGGAGCTAAATCATTGCCAGTAGTTTCCAGGACATTCCGCTAGGCTAAGCAAAATTGCCCTAAGCAGTTGTCAGAAACCACTGGAGTAGTATTTTAAATACAGAGTATTTGAAGAAAATAAAAGATACCGAGCGTCCTATCTGTCTGGTTCCTGGATCCTGTGTGTTGTAAAAAGTTAGGGAACAGAAGCGGAGGGCTTAAAGCTGTGCCTGTCTTGCCTGAGCCATTTTCCGTCATTTAATGAACCAATCTGATTTTAAAATGAGGATGGTAAATAAAAAATGTATGTATTTATCAGCAGCTCTCCAGATAGAAATCATGCTTAAACTTCAATCTGGAAAATCCTAGTTATTTACTTCTTAATAAAAATAAATTACAAAATACAGGAGGAAAGCCATGGCTGTTAAAACTGACACTCAATTGCTATCAGATGGCCTTAGAAAAATGTATATTTATAGCTTAGGCAGGATAATAATATGGGAATTGCTTTTCTGGACCAGCCCCCTGATCCATCTGCTCACTGTCCTGTATCTGATAGAGTTCACAATTACCTCATATATTACCTGCCCTGCCCACGGTCTAATGAAGATTGCAGAATAATATCTAAGACAGTGAGTGACTGGCTTGAAGTGTGAGTTCCTATGTTTTTCTCTAATGTTATTTTTCTTGGCCTTAATTATTGTAATTGCAGATAGCCTTATTATCCAAAAGAAAGCTCGGTGCTTCTTCGGACTCTGTTGAATTCCTGGCCTGCGTGGTATCCTCTGGCAAAGCGGTCCAGAGTCAGCGTGAGCCCTTGGGGAGCAGGAAACTTGCCTGCTAGTGCTGTGGAATTAGCTGCCTTTCATTTTCATCAAGTGTCCACTTTTTGCTGTGTACGAGAGGGTACACTGATTATTTTCTCTACTTTTATTGTGTCCCTGTCTTTTTCTCTCCGTTTCAAAGAGAAACAAGTCCCAGCTTTCCAATTTCTCCACCAATGAGTCAGAGTCATTTCTGAGCTCATTTCCAAACACCCTCTCTTTCTGCAGACAGAACAACCAGTCCCACCTATGCAGTGCCGGGGGAAACGGTGGTAGTGATTTACATAAAAGCATTCTGCTGTCCTGTTCCTTATCCATCCCATTAAATCCCATCCAGGGTTTTAATCCACAGCTTCATGTTAGTAGAGCATCCCCAATGAACTGCCAACTAGGATTCCCCTCTAAATCAGTGCTTAAATTTAGGGCTCTTTGAAAAAAAAGTGGGGGGGCTGCCTTTCAATACATATATATAAATATTTTATCAACACTGAATTTCAGCTGTCATTTTATTGCTCGTTAGTCTGTCTGTAACCACAGGAACCTCCTCAAAACACTCTTTTCACACAGTGAAAACAACAATGTTGTGTTCTCTGTTTATTCTTCATCACACTGCCCACTTGTATAGTAAGCACAGTAGTAACAGTAATATAGCAATAGCAGTATAGTAAGTGATGACACTGATCCTAATAAATGGAGCATCTCAATGGTAAACCTTTGACTTTGACAAAAGCTAGCCATTTAATCCCGGTGTGAGTAATTGTTTATTCACTAGCTGTAAAGAGTACTTTGCTTCCTATGTTCTAGCCAGTTTTGAGTGATGGAAATATTCAGCTTAACTTGCATGATGATTTGGGTTTTTTCCCTTAGCTTCATGTGTGTATTTTGTTAGAGGATTACTGGAAGTCTAGAAGGATGGATGTCTGGTTCGCCTCTGTCCACCCTGCTGTAGGTATGGCCAAAGATTCAGAAAGATTAGGGAGGTATGATTTGGCAAAATCTGCGCCCAACCTTATCTGCTCACATATTCCTGTTACTATTTTATTTCTACTTGCCATTTAATGAATTTAATGGGTGCAGATAAGATTCCCACTGCTCCATGAATCTCAAATTATCCCTGTATTTTTTAAATACTTGTAGTCTAAGCACTATCCTAATGCTTTAAATATTATGTCTTCCATCTCCTAGAATTTTTCCTATTCCCATCATTAATAAGGAAATGCAAATGTTACCCTCTCATTTGGCAGTGGTAGATTCATACTATATCGTACCATTTGCTTTTAATTTACCAGTTTGCTTCAGTGACACCTTTGTTTCCACATTCTGCACCATTCCTACTACTAGGAAAGAGGAGGCGGACAACAGATAACTTTCCAAAACCTTATGTAATAAAAATCTTCCTTAGCTCCCCCGTAATTCCTGTGAGCCCAAGCAATGCTGCGATTCCCTTGAAACCTTCAAGCTTGTGATATATTCAAATAAAGCATTCTTATTCTGCTTGAGACATTCAGCTGCTTGGGTCTGTAAAAAGCTATCTTGACTTCCTATTTTTCCTCTTGCCTGTTCTCTGCTGAAAGGCAGCACCGTTATCATTCACTCGTGCTTTAGAGTATATTTTCTAACAGAAGAAAAATAGGACTACAGTGGGAAAGCAACGGCATCTGGAAAAATCAAACAATGTGAATTAATACATTCTTTGTGGGCTAGGGGAAGCAATGGAGTCAAGGAAGGCCTTTGGATGTTATGTTTTACAATACCTCTGGAGGCCCAAGCCCCACTGTAGGCTGTTTTCTTCCTGCCTTTGGACAAGCTGAAATTAACTGGTAATAACGCACAATTAAAAGCGCATGTGTGTGTCTGTGAGGGTGTGTGTGTCTTTGCTCTGATTCCACTCCTTCTGTGCAGTTTAACTTTCAAACTTAGACAGCAGTGAAGAGGAGACAGACAGGTATACATAGCAGCCACATCAAAATCTTGGTGGGGCAGGGGGAACATTTGACACCTCCTTGTTTCCATGCCCCCTGTCTGCTTTTAATTTCACTAAATCGCTCCCGTCTGGGGATTGTATATTTTCAGTGGCCTCTCCCAGCAATGCAGAGGTAGAGCATTAGTGTGCCAAACCCCAGCTATGCTCCAGCGTGGGGCTGCAGCTCTACAGGCGGCAAGAGGGGAGTCGGCTCTCGGGACCAGCCTTGCGCTGGACTTAACTCAGGTCTAAAAGCGATGCCAAGGGATCTCCCTTGCCCTTTTGCCTTTATAGCCGTCTTACGAGGGAAGAGGTGGACAACCTGAGTAATGAGTTGGCTAATAGACTTTTGACATCACTGCTTCGAAAGTATCACCAAGGTCATAGCAAGGGGATACTGCGCCGCAGCTGCTGCTCAGGGCAACAAGGACTTTGTTGGCTTGGGTAGGAGGTTTGCTTGGTTTTAAGAGGCAAGCGGGATCTGGTCCTGAGTGCCTCCAGGGAAAGGGATGACTTGGAAGGGCAATTTGAGGAGGATTTCACTGGACAGGTGTAGGCACAGTGGAGGCGGCACTCCCGTCCCTTGCCACTGAGGCCAGTGGAGGTTTTGCTCCCGGTTTTGTTAAGATAAAAGCTCAGGCCCAACACAGAAAGTTTGTGTAATCTTGGCAGGAGTCACCTCGTAGCAAGGAAAGTGTGCAACAACATAAGGCTAAATAGGGAAAAAAGAAGAGCTCCTCAGTCAGCTGCTCCCAGGCTGAACGCCGCTGTCGCAGGGCATAACCCTGCATCCCTCCTGTAAGCATCCAGCCGGAGCAATCCCCTCCCGAGCAATTTCAAATACTTATGCCTGAATAGAAATACTTCTTCACATACGGAGACGTGCCAGGGTGTAAAGCAAAGCCATTCCCCCTAGTATCGGTTTGCACAACTCCTGGGCACTCATCTGCTTGTGCATGGATAGGGCCATGGGGCAAGGTCAGCGTGAAGCACTGGGCAGGCTCCAGGCATGTGTGGCTGCTGGGGAGGAACCTCTAGGAGCCAGGGGGTTAAAATAACCCTCAAGATAAAGCCAGCCAAGAGACACCATGAATTACATTGGCCCACTGGAGCTCCACTTGCGAGGAGCAGGATTTGGCCTCAGTGCATCAGGGAAACCAAGGCGGTAATAGGGTGCTTTGAGAAATCACATTGTGCCATTGCGTGGGCCTGAGGACGCAGTCAATGACTTACACAATAGGCTAGTGAGAGTATGAAAAGATAAGATACCTGAGCCTATTCCACTAGAGCTTCATTACATGAAAGCACACGTTTTCGAGATCTGAAGGATTTTTTTTTCCTCCCCCACCCTCACTGAGTTCTCTGTGAATTGAGCATTACAGTGGCTTTGACTGTAACCATTATAATCATTTTCCAGTGCTAATGTTGTGGTTTTAATGAAAGGAAACAGCAAATGGGGTATCGACTCATATACACAAATCTGCACTTCATTTGCACAAATAGCTTCTGGATGGCTTTCCTCCATGTTTTTGGTCAACACCACTCTTTTTGAGAAATGATCAATGTCTACAACTGTTTGCTCTTCCACAGATAAAGCAGATGCTATTCATTACTGCCTTCGCCATGCATATATTGCTACTTTCCCCAAAGCAGCCGCAGTGGGTCATGTGTTTATTTTTCTTTAAATCCTTTTGTTCTTAAATCACTCCACTTTTGCTTTCAGGATATGATGAATGATTAATGTTGTAGTAGCAGCATTATTGAATTAGGAAAGTCACTGGCAGCTTCCAAAATCACTGAGACAACCAACAAATAAATACAAACCACTTCTTTAGAGTTAGATATAGTGGAGCATTGTGATGGTGTCGAGATAAGGAGAGGTGATGCTGATGTGAGCACTTTTAAAGCTGTAGGACAGACTTGCAGTTACTGACATGTAAATCATAGCATCTCTGATAACAATGCAGATGTTTTGAACAATCTTGCATTGAAGTAATATAACTGCAATAAAAACAACATTAAGGCAAACTCAGAAATGGTGTGGGCATTTGGAGGGAATTCTTTTCCCTAAGAAGGTATATGATCATAAAGAAAAGAATTATTCATGGTTTTACAGTTTGGGTTTATTTAAAGAATAGAGATTTGGAGTCAGATGCTGAAAGGTAGGTGTTTGGCACCTCCCAGGGATTAGAGCCAACAGCATGAGCAACAACTCGCCAGGAAAGGAGAGAGATTATAGATTTCTGGAGTAACCCTTTGCAGTCAACACTGGAATAGCTGTCTGGTTTGCAAGTAGAGTTAGCCTACTGTTCCTAGTGATACTAGAGAAGGTAGTATTGTAAAATTCCAGTTAAATGGGAGTTTGCATGAAACAGGAAAGCAGGATTAAGTTTTTTTCCTACATTCATGCACAGAAGGTTCTCTACTGGCTTCCTAACGAAGCCCATCAGGTTTCTATGTGGCCCTGTCCTTCATGTCTTTCATCACAGCACCCTGGTGGTGAGCAGAGCTAGTGGGTCAGGCAACTGCTTGCACCACTGAGCCTTTAAAACTCCTTTATGCAGAAGTGAAGGACGGAAAAGGCTATAGGATGGTGAGGAATAAGCTCTAGCATCTCCAGATCTCTGGGCTTGCAACCTGAACGGAAAACCTCTGCAGGTATGGCACTGCGTGTTGTTTGACAGCAGTAATAATCATGGCTTTCCTCACCTAGGGCTGCCCCCAAGTACACTGCAGAAATTTCTCCCTAATTCTTCTCCCTGAAGTTGTGTTTAGTGTTTCTACAGATATCAAGAGACTTATATTTGTTACTCCAGCATACTCCTGAAAATAAAAGGCCCCTTTATTGAGTGCTACAGTGCTATATACTTTCCTGGCCTTAAAATCTTTCTTTATTTTTCAACTACGTGTTCTTCTATTAGAGCTGGGTAGGAAAACGGTTTTCCTGCAGGGTGAAAGATCTCATAGTTTCAAGAAGGTCCCTGCTGCTGTTGTACTTCAGGACGCTACCAAGGCCTTTCAGGTAGGGCCTGGTCAGAGCAGTCAACAGCCAGGGATTAAGACTCTCACTGCAGCCATTGGAGAACCAGGTAAAAACTATTTCTATGTAGAAATATGAATAAATTCTGCTGTAGTCCAAGATCAGCTCAGTATGCTGGAAGAGGGTGGGGTGCTTCTGCTCTTTTCCTGGGCTGAAGTTGTTTCACTTTGTACAAGTAATGACATGTCAATCTGGGAAGAGACCTGGACTTCCGTCTGCTCCTCCCAGCACAGTGATCTAATTCCTGGACTACCAGCTCCGGTTCTTTCACTCTCTTGCCTAATGACTGCCTCATCATCTATGCAAACTGGAGCATCTCCAACAGGAGGAATTCCCATTTTGAACCAGTCAGCAACCCAGAACACACCTGGGCTGTTGGGTGCTGAATTTCATGTCCCTGGGTCAACTTAAAGAGACTATAGACCTACATGTGGTCTCCTGTTTTGGATCTGAATATCGCACCCAGGAACTTCTGGCTACCCTGAGGCAGTAAACGAAGGTCTCTTCTTTTGACCAGAAACTCACTGAACCAGTGAACATCTTCGCACTGAAAGTTCTGAGTCTGGCAAATCTGCATTTGAGGACATTATTTCAGAAAGCTCCCAACCATCTATGTCCCTGTCACCTTTACCTGTAGATCTTCATTAGGGTCCTCCACCAGTGAGTCTTCATTTTTCTAAGAAGTTTTCATTAAGCTGATTGAAGGAGTAATATTGGAAACTATTTCATCAGCCTTTCCACAGCATAGGCTCTGCCTTTTTTTCGCCATGCTTTCAGTCAACTTGTAGCTATGCTCACCCAGGTGCAGCCCTAGAGAGAAGTCCTCTCTCTTCATCCCCCACTACCAGTAGGAAACAAATTGCTGAAATCCTTGGCAGAGGTTATACATATGTTACACCTCACCCCCTGAGCAGGGGTACCTGAGGTATTATGAGCAGAAACTGGAGGTCCCTTACATCTGATTAAGTGAATCCTAGATGTGGGCAGAGGGCAAGGACAGTCATGGGCAGAGGTGAAGAATGGCCCTGCCCCCTTGAAAACCACAAAACACATATGAGAATGAATCAAAATCTTGCCCTATAGCACACCCATCCACCTTTCCTTTATTTCCTCCCCTCACATGAAAAACTTTTACTTTGAAGTCTCCGCTCTTCTCATGCTTGCGTCAAGAAGAGGGAGGGCAAGGGATGCTAGAGCGGGCAGAGTTCAACCACATTTCCCCCGTCCCCATTCAGGCTCACTGCTGTTTTGATGCTCCAGATAGATAAAGAAAATATCTGCAGATTTTTTTTGTCCTCAGAATGAAGCTTCCCACTGCTAGCCTTGGGAGACACAGAACATCCCAGCTGGGCAAGAGCTCTTTATGGATATTTCTAGTGCTCAGCAGAGGAAGAAGCAGGGGGAAGCAACAAACTACAGCAAGTTTACAGTAATTGCTTTAATGAGGCAAAGCCCTTTAGAATGCAAACATGCTCAACAATACACAAAGAAACAATCAAAAAAAAGTGTTTTATACAGGCTGTTTTATAAGAAGGTAATAAAAACAATTGTATGGCACACTCAGTTGCATAAACAGGCTCACCATGGAAGGTGTTTGTGTGAGAGCAGAACTATGAATACTTAATTGCTTCCATTATTCTTACTTTCAGTGCAAAATACTGCAATCAAAACTTAATCTGCTGCTTGATTTTTAAATAAAAAGGTTATATTCTAGTTCCATTGTTGTAAATATAATAAAACAGTCTTTCTGTTAAACGCTACTTCATTTCTTTCTTACTGCTTGTAAGGAAGTGTAACAGTGATTAATATCTACATCCCTGGTAATTTCAAAACCTTTTTCAAAGGCAGGATCATTACTTCTCTTCATATGGAACGCAGAAGACCAAAATGTTCAGAAGGTCTTCATTAAAGACATGACTAGAAGTCATGGAAGCCTTTGGTGAGATCCTTCTATGGCTGTCAATTCTCTTTAAACCAAGCCCCCAAAACGATGCAGAATTCAGATCTATTTTGATTCACAGATCTCTTCTGAGAAAGCCAGTGAATACAAAGCAGCAATGTAAGGAAACATGAAGTTGAGGACCTCAATAAGTTGCAAAGTACAAAACTGAAAAAATGGCACCTATTTTCCCAAACGAGACAAAAGTCTTTCCATACATTTTCCATATGAAACAAAAGGCTCGTATGAATTTGAATACAATCTGGTGTGTCTGGAATGTGGTATTCTACATCTGGTGGGTATTTTTTTAAATATGTACTGTTACACTTGTGCTTTAGTGGCATCTAGACCAGAGTAATTTTCAAATCCTTAGACATAAGAACTCCTTTTTTTCCTTCTGACTTTTTGCTGTAGGAAGAGATACAGAACTGTCAAAGACCTGTTGTGCACATAAACTGAGAGCTAGGTCTGAAAAGATTTAGGGAACAAGATTGTCTTATGCAAGAAAATTAATATCTGGATTAAAAAAAAAATCATTAATGGTATATACTTTACAGGCTGACCTCATTGCTGTACAATAACATAACAGAGTAATACCAGAAAGACCAGAGTCACTCTCATTGCAAATGGATGTCTCTATGAAAGCAGTGGATTTCTGGTTTCAAACTAATCGCAAAGCATGACTTTAAACTTTCTATTTGTTGCTCCTACATATCTTAATTTACATATTTCATTCAAAGAATATTCTGCTATAGTAGACAGTAAGAAGTCGCACTTTTTCAGTTCACTAGGCCTATAATAATATCTAGCCTTGAAACGGTCTGACTGTTGGACTTTCTGTTAGTGCTACAGAGCATCTACCAAATAGGAAATGTCATTTTTATTTTCGCCGTTCTCATCATTACAGATAGCATAATGCTGTCAGGAATCAAGCAGGTACCATCAAATGTTTCCTGCTCACAGTTTCATCATCACATTTTAATATGTTGCATCACTAATGCCCAAACACAGTTCACACAAAGCAAAAAAAAATTGGTAAGGCAAAAGATCTCATTCCCCATATCCCAGTGAAAATAATTTTAACACCTTCCATCTCACTACAGTAGAACTACTGCCCAGGAGAACAAAGGACACGTAACTAAATTGATGAATATTTTAAACTGCTTATGATTTGCATGAAGAATATAGACCTTCTTATAGCCAAAATCTGATCAGCTCACAAGGCAAGGTCAGCCTTCCCAAGCACTTATTTTCAGGGTGTTCAGGGTGCCAAGAACTCCCAAACACCAAGAGCTGACCTTTCAGCAATGTATCTTACCCTCCCATTAGACATCAAAACCAGATTGTTTGCTGCGATCCCTCAGTCTTCAACAATTAAGGGCAAGAGGACATATTAGGCAGGAGCATGTGTCTATGTATGTGGATGTATATATTAGAAGAAATTTTACATATTTATGAGGAATAATGATGTACAAATTATATCCAAATAATACATGTAAGGAATGCATGTATATTAGGATGAATGCCTACACATACTTTAAGAATATGTATGTGTGTGTATGCACATCTGCTGGCCAAAACAACTTTGATGATTTAAAGCAAATATCTTGATACACTGAACGGCTTCTTCTAAGACAGGCAAATTATGGTTTCTAACCTTCCAGTATATGTACCTCCTTAATTAAGTACCAATTGCCAAAGATTATAAGCGTACCATGGTCCCATTGATCTCATTTCTGCTAGAAAACAACTTAATGATGGTATTCAAGACCAGAATTTTGCTTGCAAAGTAAATGGGTATCTAGGTTTGGATTCCATATTAAGCAGAAAGATCCGGCACATTAACCTGAAATTTTCAGAAGGAATCCAGACCATGCTTTTCTCTTAGTGTCAAATTCTTCAAGGTTCAGAAAGCAAGTCTGCAATCAGAAATCCAAACACGCCAAGACGATCTATAATATGCTACAAAAGTGGAATTGAAAAGACAAGTCATTCAGTCTGATGAGGTAGATGGGTGTCTGAAAGCATGCTGAATGTCATCTGCTAACAACAGCCATCAAGATCAAGGAGCCTAGCAGGGGCAGACTGAATTGATTCCAAATTGATTCATGAGCTAACATCTGCTTACAAGGACATGTGAAGAACAGCCAGGAACTAGCAGTGAGGAACTTTCAATAAAAACTAATGGGGGAGTCTCAGTAAGATGCCACTATATGATTATTTGACTGATCCTAAATGTGTTGGCTGTAAGGTCCTAAAGTAGAGCTTTGCCAACATATGTTTGTTGTCATAAAGGAGTTGTCAATTTTTCCTCATCAATCCCTCGACAGATGTCCCTCATTACAGAAATCAGGTTACAGTGAAGGTAGTCCTCGATGAAGGTAGTCCTAGATAAACCATACACTGTTGCTTTGATGCTGTCCTTGTTTGGTTTCCCCTTCTCTAAAGAGGAAGCTCTCTGTATTTGGAGCTCAGTTGAGTTCCTCCACTGGCCGGTCTACATCTGCAGGATATCCACCCAAGTTACCTGACAACGCTTCATTATTACCTTAGGGAGGCCTCCATCTCTCCAGGCCAGTGAACACCTTCACAGCGATGCTCACCAGTGGCAGCTCCCTCGGCCAACGCAGCACATCCACATGCTGCGGAGACATAGCCCTGAAAGAAATGCAAGTGGCTGCCACGTGCAAGCGTCCTGATCGGGGCACTGACTGCAGGCAGCAGCCTGCAATGATGCTGCGTTTTTATTAAGGGCCTCAAAATAGCAAGAAACAAAATAGAGATGTCAACGCACTGAGTTTGTTTTGTGTTGTGGATTATGTACGTTAGAGAGTACATATGAAAAGTCATAAGAAATATGACTTTCTGGAAGGGAACCTGCAGGAAGAACAGGATGCCTGATTTGGCCCTATGTGATGTAGCACGTTAGTGACTATACCTCTATCACAGGTAGTAACTCTCATCCTTACTCGGAGTCTGCACACTGATAAAATCCATAACAAGGGCTTTACAAAGCATAGTGTTCCAAGTCTTTGGAAGGTGTAAATGGGCAGAGTAGCTGTGGTCAGTCCTCATTTCCAACAGCTCTGCCTCTCTCCCTCTGTTTTTATCACACTTGCCTTGGTAAAGTTGCTTACTGAAGAAAAAAAAGCTGCTCCTTGGAAGAAATGTTGCCCAAGAGCAGTTTACATCATATGTTATCTGGAAGCTATTCTGTGAAACATCGTAATAATTGCTTTTCCTGGACTGAGACACTTAGTAGTAGCAGCTAAAGTTAACAGATTGGAAGACTGCCTGAAGATGATGGATGGGTTTTCTCAGATTGTAGATTTCTGGTCATTTTCCATGGCAGCTGTAAATTCAAAAATAATATAAAGTTAAGCAGTGGTAGAATAGAATTCACAAATACTACACAGCTACTGACTTGATCATTAATCATCATAAATTAATGTTAAAGTGTTACATATGATGAGCCAAATTTTGCCCTGGGGTTTATACAGAAGTTTCTCATTGATTACAAATGGGAAATGGCACATGTATGTGAATGCTGAATTTAGCCAACTGCTTGTTTCTTTTGCTGGATTTTTTTAATTGCTATTTGAGAGAGGTGGAAACACTTCTTTTTTACAAATCCCCTTTCATATTAGTGATCTGGAAGAAAATTATCAAGAGCCGTCATCTGATTTGTAGTCAATATCCCAAGTTATTGCAACAATACCCCTACTTATTTTCAAAGCTGAAGAGCATCAATGCCCTCCAGAGTTCAAGAGTCGTTTGATCTGCCTGATGTCCGCTTTTGGGGTGGCTACAGTCAAAAAAGGATTTCTTATTGGGCAGAATGAAGATTTTTGTCCACAACTGAAATTCCTTCTAGGCTAAAACACCATTTTTCCTAGACTTTGTCCTAACTTACCCCGTTATTTTTCGATGAAATCACATATCCAAGTGTCTTCTTCAGGTGAGTAACTAGAGAGGAGCTGCCAGAGATACACATGTAAAAAAAACCCAAACCAAAACAGTCCCTGTCTCCTTGCCCAGCAAATCAAATCTGATGCAAATGAAGACAACTTGCACTCAGAGATATGACAATGATTCCTCACTTTCTCTGCAGAATCTGAAGGTCAGAAAATCTATAATAGCTTCAGCAAGGTCATGAAGATGCACAGACCTTTGCTTTGTGAACATTTAACTCCTCAGTTCCTTTTGCACTTACCTAACACTGTTATACTAATCACATATTAGTTACACTGCATTTAGGCATATTTCTGTTACACATGCTGTTAGTTTTAATATATCTTAGCGATAGGACTGAGTTTTTCAGCATTGCTAACTTAGTCTCGTATTTAATATCGTTCAGTCTCTAGGTGCAATACTCTGTAGTAGTTGCACTGAAGACAACTTATTTGAATGCCAGCTACAGAATAGTGTTATCATCAGGTTTTCAGGTTTTCTTGGGGCCGATTTACTTCTGTTTATCCACAGGTTTGGTAATAAATACATGTATTTTGGGGCTCTAGGTACATTAAACATACTGAATAGTCAAAGCTCGTAGAAGCTAATTTCCCTGTCACTGCACTACAGTTAAATTGGCTATGCACGTCTCATTCAATTATGTAACTTCAAGAACACCAACAACACAGCTTCCCGATTTCAATAGTACATATGCTGGTTTTAGCACTTACAATGGATCAGCTTTTAGCATGAGACACTAAACTCATCATGCTTTGAAATTCAGAGCCACAATTTCAAATGTAATATTGTCTTTGTTTGTGTGTGTCATTAATGGCTTTTCTTTTTATACTTTCTGGATGTATACGATAATATTTTGGTCAAATCAAAGTGAAGACAGGAAGGTAACTCACAATTAATATATCCAGTTATGCATTTACACCACCAGATCCTCTATTGATATCTGGTTAGTAAAGTAAGTATTCAACCAGTAACAAAATGTGCACAATAGTAAAATAAACTATTTGTTGTTAAATCCTGACGCAGGGAAAGTGCCAGGTATACTGTGAAGTCACTTCAATGGGACTTCTTTAATGGTATTCATTTTATGTGGAAGGCACTCAGCTACTGCAGTAGTACCGAAGGAACAAGGAGAAAGGAAGGGTTAAATTAATATCTACAGAAAGTGATGTACTATTATGATTTTAGCATTGTGCAATAGAAATAAAGCACGTATCAAATGGATTAAAAGCTGGCTGACAGATCTCAAAAACAAGGCATAAGCTGGGATTTCAGATTGAATGAATGTTCCCAATGTTCCCTTGGGTTCTGTACAAGGCCTAATGTTCTTTAGCAATTTCACCAACGGTCATGTAAACATACCCCTAAATACAATCTGTGAGTGACATGAGTTTGGCAGGATGGTGTACAACAATGAAGACGGGGCAGTCAAACAGAAATCAGGAATGGTACAGGAAAGAACCACAAAATTATTCAAAGGAGAATTCCTTGCAGTGCAAAAAAAAAAAAAAAAAAATTAAATAGTTCCATCTGTTTAGTTTATCAGAAAGAAGATGGGAAGAGGTGAGTTGTACACAGAAGTACAGAGGGGAAATACCAAGTAAGAAATTACTCTTCCATCTAGCCCGAGAACCATGAGCTGGAAATAGAAGCCAGAGAGACTGAAAGTAAGGTGCCTTTTTAACAATAAAGATGCTTATCTGTTGAAAAAAAACTTCCCAGGGATATACCAGATGCATTTTATGATCTCTTAAGGCCAAGAGGAAGACTTGCTTTAGCCAAAACCAGCATTTTTTTGTTTAACATAAGAATAACTGGAGATAGATAGTGTAAAGACACATAAGCAGACAAATTGATCATATTCTATGTGTATGAATGTATGCAAATGTACCAGAGCCAACATTTCCTCATCTGCCTGTGGTATGTCTTGTTAAGACAATTGCTTATTAAGAACCATCTTCTAAGGAGGTGGATTATCATTGTTTAATCTTACCTTAAGGGATATTATGAAAGAAAAAGTTTATCAAACATTTAGAAAGTATAATAAAGTCTACAATACAACTAGTCTTGCAGCACTACAAGTTGGTGGAGAGAACAGCCTTTATTTGTGAGATACAAACCTGAGGTAAAATACAGTGAAGAAATGGAACTCAGTTTAGCAAATATTAAGAGACTACTCATGAAAATATTGCCACCACATATGCTTTGAACTATGTGGTGGCATTAAAGTGTGCCCTGGTGTTATTTTTAAAATAATTAGAAGCACAATATATCTTCAGATATTTTCTGCTTCTATCAAATAACAATTAATAACTGTTAGCATCCTCTCACCTCTTCTATTTTGTAGCATATTATACCTCCCGGAAACTTGCTGAGCCAATTACATTAGCAAAACCAGAGAGTAAATCCATTCAAAACAATGTGACTAAAAGCAGAATCTATTTGCTTTTGCATGGTCAGAACAAAAGGTTCCATCACTGCTTTTACAGCTAAATGGCATTTTATAATGAGGTCTGAAATTTTTGGGAAAGTCAGATTACAATGTTGGTTTAACATCAGACACTCTATTGTTTAGATGTAGGATCACTGCGATGTCCGGTCTCTGAAAACTTTAGTTTTTCTTCTGATATTAAAAAGACCACTGAAGTAATCCACAAAGAGCTCGGGCCTCAGGAAAGTCTGAAAAACAAACACTGTTAAAGATTGGTCAGACATGATTATGTGGCTGACAATTACATATGATAACAATTAAAATTATCTGATTCCAACCATATGGCATCTTAATACAGCAGATCTCCAAGCAAATAACCTGTCACATAATAGGTTTTGATTGATGTTGTCAGCAGCCTTTCGAATGTTACAGATACCTTCCCATCAATGTCTCAGAAATCAGTGGAGACTATTGACCTCATCCTAAACTCAAACTATTTGCATGTATCTAAATACTCTGGTTCTAACTGCTCAGTAACCTCAAACTCTTGTTTTACTAGATGGTTAGATAAACGCATACATGGTGTCCAGCTGCTTACTTCCAGTTGTAAATAACTTAGCTAATATATGCGTTAGTGGTTTGAGTGAAAACCCTAGATGTTTTCTGAGAGATCTTTGAGTTACCTGCCAGTACAGCTCTGGGAAGAAGCATATGTCTGATTACAAGCCAGCTGAAGCGCTCCAAACAATTGCTGAAGTCCATGTGTTGGTTGGCATAGAGGACCTTAACCAGAGAGCATAAAGGAGCTGCCAAGGAGCTGCCACTGAGCAGCATGAGCCTACTCTACTGCCGACTTTAATTTGTGTTAAAAAAAAATAGGGACGAGTTAATGATTGCTAAACCAACAAATCATCCTCCTATTGGAGGGGCCCCAGAGGACATTCTGTCTCCAGTGGTGATATAACCAGTAAGCAAACACATTGTCACATTGCCTAGAATGGGCATACAAAAAGCAGTGGGGATCAGACCAGGAATTTGGAGTATTTTCATGGTGCCAGTCTCCACACATGTTCTTGGCTTAGCCCCTTGCTCCTTATTTTTCTCTAGACCAGCATGAGGGCACTGCCCAAAAACTACTCTTCAGATCTGTGATGCAAGTTTTATTGTTTCCTTCTGTATACTGTTAAGTAGGAAGAGAAACATAATGTCTTAAAAATGAATTGAGGAATAATACCATACATTTGTTAGAAGGACAGTTTTTGCTACCATTGTTGTTTTAAAAAAACAACTTTTTCTGCTTTGGCATCTAAATGATGATTGCAACATCACAGCTGGAAAAACAGCTGTCTCTTCTAACCATGGCTTCCATGAACATAGTTCTCTCACTGTAGGCTGCGGAGTCAAGAGCACATTGAGAATGAAGGTTCAGTTAAGACATTGCGACAGTTTTGTCAATGTTGTTGGAAGTGTGCACAAATCTTACGTGTTGCTCACATCAGTTTCACTGGTCTGACAAGAGCATGTTATCCATCCACAATGCAAGATCTTGCCTGCGTTATAAATATATGGGGTTTTATACCAATGCATTGTATTTTTTCCCATTCTTTATAGCAAATCAAGTAAAGATCAAGAAAAATATGAGGCAATAAAATTCATGAACAGACAATACAACTCAGCAGTTGTTCTTGACACCTCAGTTGTGAATGTGTTTCTGCCCTGAGTTAACAGTTCTACAATGTATGCCACAGCTTTATCTAAGTGGCCTTTCCAATAAGCAATGGTCTCTGATTGCACAATGGATGTCATCTTACTGTGAAGGAAATATATTGGGTTTTGAACAACAATAAAAGAGGAATTATCTAGAGGGTCCGTGTTAAATTAGAATCGCATACTGCTTCTCTGCAAGAAAAATCACATTTGTTGTATTTATGCATCAAAACTAGCTAGCATCACAGGAGAGCAGGTTCTCTAGAAGAACAGTGAAGCACCAGCTCATTGCAGTACACCACAAAGGATGAAAACTCTCTATATCTGTATAGCTCTAAACTTTCAGCACCAATCAGACGATCACATCCCTTGTCCTGAGCAGCAGAGAACCCCCTCCAAAAAATCACTGATGTCAATCAAATCGCATAATACTTAGACTTTACAGACATGAGATCTGAGTGTTGTGCAAGAATGCATTAGACAAAATGTCCAGGTCATTAAAGAACCATCAGTAGAGCAATCAATAGAGGATGTAAAGAAGTCAAATTTTATAAAAATAGGTGTAGCCTATCCATAGCCGTATTCTCCAAAGAACTGGGTGAATAGTATGACAGTGCTAGTTCAGCTGATACATATTTTCCATCCCTGATGTCCAACACTGTACATTCAGAGGCTACTTCATAAGTAAAATTGTTGTGAGGCTGAGCATGAGCAGAGGTGATTAGCATGGGAGCAGGGCCTCTCATTTTCTTCATGCAGACTCTAATACAAAGGGACTTTGATCTTTAGGGGGATCTCTACCACACTGCAAAATAATAATGATGATAACACAACAGTAATAATAGGTACAGATAGCAATGCTGAACCTCAAACATGTATCCATTATAAACACATAAATATTCAGTTGTCTACTATAAGAGCACAGGTCATAGACTCTTTAGCTTCATTTCCCTCCTACACAGCCAAAAGTAGTCAGGGAAATTACTGAAATATATTTATTAGCTGGTAAATGGTATCTTTTCGAATTGGCATGACAGGAATCCGGGGAGTTGACTTCCTAATGTGTAGCTGAGAATTTATGTAATATTAGAAGCAGACACAATATTTGAGCTGTGGAAGAATCTATAAAAATTGCCAAAGCAGCAGAGATTTTCTTTCAAAATGGGACAGAAGTTTGTGACACACATCTAAATTCCCTGCAGTGTTTTGAAAAACTTAGCATGTATCTACAAATAAGCTGAGGGCCTCGATTTATTATTCAATTGATTCTATATATGATTTTTTTTTTTAGAATAAAAGAGAAATGCACAACTTATGGTCTCCAGGCCAACTTCCAAAGGTCAGAATAATTTATCCGACCAATAGCCACACTTTGCCATCACATCCTTCACTGAGGCCCTCAGTCACAGGCAGGCAATGAATTGCAAGCTGCTAGATTGGCAAAAAGGTGGACAAAATCTTGTTCTACACATCATTTTTGCCCAAGGCCCTGTGGCCTTTTCACCACTACAACCTAGGAACTGCATCCATCCTATTTCAGGCGTGCCCCCACCACAAGATGAATGGGTAATGTGAACAGCCCTGTGATAAAAGTATGCGTGAATCTCAGCCCTGAGACAGGCACTACTTGAACCTCCTCATCTATTGCCAAAACGAGCAGTTTCTGAAGGAAGTACTTGCATTTTGGTTTTCCAATGGTTAAGCCTCTCATCAAGTCAGAGGTTAGAACATAAGAATTCTTCCTTAAAAATGACACAATCTTCCAGACCAAAAGGCTGAGATTGACACAAGGTGTGTGGAGTACATATTTATGGAGTAAACACGACTATTATTTGCTGCTGGATCTAATGCACCAGAACTTGTCTTTGGACATATGCTGCAACAGTCTAGCATTTTCCTGAAGTCTTTCTGTCACAATGATTCATCCATGACAGTGAAAGCATGCCTGTATTTCAGATGTATGCAGAAAAAGAGCATCCCTGCCTTGGGAAATCAACACTCCAAGAAGGGAGGGGCAAAAAAAGGTCCAGAGAGTAAAACATTCAGAAGGTCATCAACAGTGGGATTTTCTGCAAACATCATAGGAAGGAAATAGATAGATTGGAAGTGGAGAAGGTAGTGGCCTGGTGAAAGAATCCAGGGATGCTGAATAAGTGGGGCTGTATGGAAGAAGCCAAATATCTCTGTTATTTTCTGATCAAAAGGAATCTGTTGAACTCCAAACTCACTGAAAAGTGATGAGCTAGTGCTTCACAGAGGGGCTGAAGACAGGGAGATGGGGCTGCTTGCATGGTTTTCCTTGGCATAGTTTCACTTCTTGCAAAAACAAAGAGAAAAAACAATATTCCAAAACTCTTCCTGGGCAGTCATTATTTGTCTCCCTTGGATTACAACACACACAAACATAAACAACCCTTTTGGTTATGTTGGTCTGGAGTCCTGTCCAGGCTTTCCGTGTGGAGCCCGTAAGGAGCTGTCCCACTCTCTGTGTGTTGAAAGTCTCTCCCCTTGGAAATGCGTTTGGGCTGGTGCCTTGAAGTGACATTTGAAACCTGCCCATGCTGCTTTGCTTTTTTTCTCCTTGTTGTCAGGCTCATCATGCTGAGTCATATCTGCAGCTAGATCATAATGATTATCCTGAAATGTCAGCAGCTGCTCTTTTCACACCCATATGGTGCCAGATTTAGGATGAGGTTTCCCTAACGCATAAACAATGACTATAATTGTGGTTTTTGACAACCAAGGTATCACAGGGATGTTATTCTGTTGAAAAAAACCTGCATTTCCACAGTTGTAATGAAAGGGTGGGTCATACCGACCCATATGTTTCTTTGTATTTCTCCCCAAAGAAAGTCTATGACATAAGTGAATCCCTGTCAGCGTGGCTGTCGGACATCGGATGTTGTTTGATAGGGGAAACAGCTAAAAGCTTTAGCACTTAATATCTTCCAAATTGTGAGAGCATTATTTGCCTAATTCCAGAGCTGATTGTTTGATAGACAAAAACCTGGCTTTAACTTCTATTCTCTTAATTTAGATGCAATTTCCTTGCAGTTCTCAGCTAGCTCTGCCTTCTGCCTTAGTGTTGCTTAAAGTTACCAGCTCTCTTTAAAAGTCAACTAAAAAAAGTTGAGGTAACAGAGAAATAAAAAAATAAAAAAAACCAACCTAGTAGGAGTTGAAAAAAGTAATGAAAAACTAAGGCTCTATCTCTTCTTTCATTTATAGATGTGCATCAAAAGTATCTCCACTTTCTAGTATCTGTGGAGATAGCAGATAGTGGAACTGTGTCAGTGAGAGGGGAATCTCGCCCCAGAACCTCTGTTCTGTATTTTAATGCCAAATAAAGCAATACAGAGGTAAATGAAAGATAAGCAAGTAGAAAATCCTTCTTTGCCTTCAAGGGCAAAGACACAGTGAACATGAGGTATTATTGTTGAAGACTGGGAGAAGAGTCATTGAAGCTGATGGAAGTAACCACCACCCTTCATTTGAGATAACAGAGACAAGTAAGTTCTTTGATGAGGTAATACAGGTTTCCAAGACAAGGCAAAAGTACATTCTAAATCTTGAATAATGTGGGTAGATGGTACTGCTGGTTATTGCTCTGGGTAAGGGTGTATTTTTGTGTATGCATGTACGAGAAAACAAGCTAGCTGAAAGAGAGAGAGAAATAAGCTCTAAACACAGCAGCTAAAAGAAAGCTATCCAGGCATAAATGCCTAAAGGGAGAGCTTGTCGAGGGGTACTGAACAAAAAAAAAGTGATGCTATAAGCAAAGATACTGTCTTTGGTGGTTTGATTGCACCTGCAGTCAGAGGAACGGGAGTTTGCATGTTTTTTGTAAATATGTAGGACTGCATCTGAGAAAGGCCTTGACTCCATCAATGGCTTTAGCTTCCTAACCAGAACAAGCTCTGACTTGTGGCCACCTGTGTCGAAGGAAGGAGTATTATAGGTAACGAAACAAACTAAAGGGAAGACTAAAGAGACAAACCTACGCTGTCCTGAGAAAGCTAAGGATGTTGTAATGAATGAAAACTTGTTGTAATCAATTAAATTCATTATGTTGTAATGAATCAAAAGCCACACATACAGAAATTATTGCAACTGCAAAATGCTTTAACAGATAGCAACACTGACACTAAGCCATTTTTCACTAAAATAAACTCTCCTGAAGCTTAAACCAGACCTTGGGAACAAGTCTGAGAAGATACTAGTGCTCTGCAGGACAAGAGGTTCAGGTTCAGTGAGACCAAAGTGGGAGATGAGTTCCAGCGCAGTGTCCTTCTGTGAGAACAAAGTCCCTCCAGGCTCAACATGTAGGTGCTTAGGCCTCATCCTCAAAGCTGGCTTAAACAGTCCTAACTAGGTGCCTAAGGTCCCATCCCCTCCTTCCTATGAAACAATCAATGAGACCAGATTTTATCTACCAAACAGTACATAAAATGGCAACAGGAGTCTACCTATTTTGCTGGTTTCAACCCTGCCTGCACAAGCCTTTCTGCTGAAGCCATTAGATGATATGAAAACTAGTTGGAGAGATGAGCACAGGGATGACCTCTGCAGTAACCTGAAGTGTACACGTGCTATGCTTCCTGTGGCATCAAGCAGTACATGTCACGCTCCTGATTAGCAGTTAATTTGGATCTCTAGTGCTAAAACCACACTGCACTTCCACAGCTGCAACTGAAAAGCCAAATTTGTCACTGTTCTGATCCTTCATAAACTAGGCACAGAAGAAAATCTGTAGGATGCCAAACATTCAGTCACAGTTGGATTTTTTACACATCTTTCCCTAAGTAGCTGTTCTCTGGACATCTTGTTTCATCCACTTAGATGAGATCCATTTTGTCCTGGTTTCAGCTGGGATAGAGTTAATTTTCTTCCTGGTAGCTAGTATAGTGCTGCATTTTAGATTTGGGATGAAAATAATTTGGTAACATACTGATATTTTCAGTTGTTGCTAAGCAGTCAAGGACAGTCCAGCTTTCTATGCTGGGCTGCCAGCGAGAAGGTGGGGCTGCACGGGAAGCTGGGAGGGGACAGAGCCAGGACAGCTGACCCAGGCTGGCCAAAGGAATATTCCATACCATATGACATCATGCTTGGTATATAAACTGGGGGAGTTGGTTAGGAAGGGCCACTGCTTGGGAAGGGTCAGTGGGTGGTGAGCAACTGCATTGTGCATCACTTGTTTTGTATATACTTTTATCACTATTTTTTCCCTTCTTTTTCTGTCCTATTAAATTGTCTTTATCTCAACCCACAAGTTTTGGGGTTTTTTTCCCATTCTCTCCTCCATCCCATCGGGAAAGGGAGGGTCAGCAAACAGCTGTGTGGTGTTTAGTTGCCTGACAGATTAAACCACAACACATTTCCTTATATTTAGCTGTCTAAGAGTTGGGCATCTAGGATAACTCCATTGTTTATGCCTCCTTTATAGTTATAGAGGTAGATGTTCACTTCCAGAAACACATCACCATACCCTAACGAAGAAATCTGTTAGATATCTCTGAAAAACAGTACAATCTGTCTTTCTCCATTGACTGAAGTGGGAGTCTAGACAACCAGTCAGTTTAAACACACTACTTTGGGACAACAGAAGTCAAGTAACACAAACTCTAGTTCTTGTGTATAGGGGCATGGTGCACTGACAATTTTTTCTCAAGGGCATCTGTGGTTACTCATGTAACCTTTCTTGTGTGTGTCAAAAATGACACTGTCCAATGGAGCAAGCTTACGAGAATAGAAGATCTGAGAAGAGCTCTCAGAAAAGAGTGCCATTGGGCAGGCTGCTTGGGTTTCTCACCTGATGAACAAACCTCAGGTGGCTTCTTTCCATGAAGGAGCACTACTTGTCATTCAGTATTCCTCCCTCATCCAAAGTTGCGTGTGGTAAGCAAAAAAAAAAGGAGTACTTGTGTTGTCTCAGAAAGGTGTGGCTTGTATAGGAGGTTAGACTTGAGCACCATGGCTGTCTGAATGAGGAACAGTAAGAAATGAGAGCATTTTAATCTGTCTGCCACTCTGTAAGGGATAATAGAAGGTTGTTTTATTGTTCCTCCAGCATAATGTACAAGGATGATTTGTAATGAGGCAGAATCTAGGGTAAATAGCTCTTGCTAGAATACTTTGCCTTCAGATATCTTAAGAGGTAATCTGCGGTGGGTATGCTTGCTGTAAATCAGAGGCTATGTCTTTGCATTTGGAAGTCACTATTATTATGTTAAAGGGTGTATGCTTACATAGTTCAAGAATGGCATTTGGAAAGAAGTAATTTCACCTCAGAGTGGAAGTTTCCCTGGGGCACAAATCTTCAACACTGAAATTTTGTATGTGTACTTTGACAAACGCATGCCCAACGGGCATGTGCCAAATTATGCCTTTGAAGCCATGGAAGCCTGGCTGTGGGAACCTAGAACCTTGAAGAGTTTCTCAAGGGAGAGGAAGCAGAGCCAGCTGGACTCATTTTCTATAGACAGAAATTTAATTGCTAGCTAGTAGCTACTACATTAGAAGACACATCATTTCAGAGACCTGGAACATGTTGGTGTGGAGCCCTTGTTACAGGAGTTGGGTGGCAGCCTGACTGTGACCTGTCCAGATCCCTCTCTTTGAACATTCTTTTTAACTCCAATATTTACTGTCACGGTAAAATGTGATCATAATTATAAGAACAAACACATAGTTACATTACTCAGCACCTAAGAACAAACTGTAAATACTCTGCTTTTGAGTGCAAACCAGCTGAGTAAAGAACAGTTTCTCTAGAGCTAATGCATATCAGCAGACTTACAGACATGAAATTAAATCTATGTAGTAAAAGTGATGTACAGCTGCTTCTGCAAGAAGCAGTTCATTCTCGCAGCCCAGTGGTGGCTGGGGTATATCTTCTCATTCTCTGAGACATAATCTTAGGTAGGCAGATACCTGTCTTCTGCTCCATGAGCTCTTCTTTGACTTCATCCTTCCCCAGTGCTCTCAGGTAGTTCCTACGTCATCCTTCACTCACACAGACAAATACACATGCGTTATTTTGTCTGCCCACCAAAGAGATAGAAAACTGGACTAAAACATCACCCTAACAGTAGGAAGCATGTGTGTGTCGTGTGAAATAATAACTCACATGTTACTGTACTACTAAGATACTCTTTCTCTACCAAGGTCTTTACTTTATAAACATAGCACTTCAGATAATAACAAAAAGTCCCCTCTACTAGTGAAAGGGGGCTCAGGATATACCTTTATTACTACTCTGAGGTCAGGGCTAATTGGCAGACAACAAAGCTTACGAACCCAGAAGTTGATTGCTGCCTTCTGCTATTCTCCACTAACAAATGAGCACACCTCTCCCTCTGTTACTCTTGTGATTTATTTTCATTTGTATGCAGACCTCAGATAAGATCAGTCCATCATTATGTTCAACTCTGTACCAACATGGAGTGACAGCATCTCCACTATACAGCTTACAATCTGGACAAAGAAGGGAGAAGAGGGAGGTAAAGGTTCCTCCCTTTTTACATGGGGGACAAATGCTCTGATCCAGAGAGATATTTAGGTGCTTCGCTGATTTGGATCTAACAGGTTAGAGTCATAACTGCATTAAAATATCTTCAAGCACTAGTTGATCTGCTGTCTCCTGCACAGTAAGGGTGAAGTAACTAGACCTGTTTCACTGCAGGTTAAATCAACACTGCCATTATATACCAAACATTGCTACCAAAAAACTATTCCTGCAGAGTGACCTGCACTGGGGAACTGGTGAAGATTAAAAAAAATGTAGAAAAAAATAAAACAAAAAAAAAAACTCCCATATTTTAAACCAGATTAGTTGCTTTCTCAGGGATGCAATCTCATGATAGCAGAGTTGGTTGCAGTGGCTTAATTTGCTCACATAACTACACCTTGGATCACATCAGCCTGTGTTTGCCCTGGGTAAGAGTGCACACAAGGACAGTCACTGCTGTTCAACTGAGACACAATAGCTTGTTAAATTGTCATAAACTGATCATAAGTCTGAGTCCCAAACGGCTTACCCGAGGTCACCCAGCAGTTTGAGACACACCCAGCGACTGAACAACATCTCCAGAGTCCAGCCTAATGTCAAATACAATGGCACTTTTCCTCTCTAATTGCGACCAATTGTCACTGCCTTCTGGTGGGTGTACTCTGTTCGGGAGAAAATGGATATGGAATGAACTGGGACTGTCCAGTGAGCCCTTCCAGTTTCAGCTGAGGCATGTTGGCAAGGCTTCATCAGGAAAACACCATGGTTCCACCAGGTCCTGCCTCTCCAAAGATGGCAAAAGATCAGATATTGTTGAGTAACTCTGAGAAAAGTTCTTGCGATACATGTAGGCGTTGCTGCCAGACAACACATTTCAGGGAGAATGGGCATCAGCTGCAGAAATAAAAGGCATTTTTGACCCTACAGAAGCTTGTTCAGTCCAATGCCTTCCTTTCCTGTGCATCAGAGTGGCGGAGTGCCATGGTTAGTGCTACACAGTGCATAGTTTATTAGCATTATAGTGATCTGAAAAGCAACTAACATGGGAGATGTAAAAATGAAATAGCGGGGCAGAGGAATTGAGTGTTGGAGGGACGTTGCTTTCCACAAGCCATGTAAACCCTAATTAAGAGACAAAGGGCTCTATTCCTCGCCTGCATTTAACTCCCCACCTCTTGCTTCTCTTCCCTTTAACTGTGCTCCTTTTCCCCCTCCAGTTTGCAGTAGCATATACTGGGCCTGATGAAAACCCACACAAATCAATGGCAACACTCCCATTGACTTCAATCGGCTTTGTAACAAGCAAAGAGAGAAGAGAATAAGTGATTATTTTTCCTTTCCAAATGACGAGCCCTCCCCCCAAGTAAAACAATCCATACAGTAGTCGTAAGTGCTTTATATTGTGCAGTGCATGGGCATAATTACTTCAACCCTCTAAACAGCTAGCAGCAGTTGGTCTCTCCAATGCTTGGAAAATTATTTTAAATAGACTTCATAACTACAAAATAGGATTTTTTTAGATGGTAAATACCTAGGGTCTGATCTCAGCAGTTGTTACCAGCATATCTGCACTGACTTCAAAAAAGATAGTGAATTTGCACATTTAGAAGAACTGGCCCAAACCAGCACTTGCTGCACAGTCAAGATGATTTTGATATCCATGAGCGGTTCTCTCAAAGCCATAAATGTAGGGTCAACCCTGCTGTTGCCCTTCAGACAATTATCTAGGCATGATCTTGATTAATGGCTCACCTGGCTCTTCTTTGAATTCAAGCAGATTGGCATTCTGTGCCTCTACAACATCTCCATCTATCTTCCCTACTCTACAACAGAGCATGAAAAGATTTCTCCACCTCTTCCTCTTGATTCATGGATGTAAGGCCTTTACTGTGAAGAGTAAAAATCCCAGGTGTGTTTTTAAAGTTATTTTCTTTTCCCTCATAGCTGCCTGCAAGTTTGTTTGCTTAACAAAAGGGCTATGATGGGGGTGGGGGGAGCGGGGGGAAGGAATCTGAACACTAATTTTGTGTCCTAGCATGCTCTGGACATCTAAAACATCTTCGTCCTGAAAAGCTGCATACTTTTTTGGCAACACTTGGACAAAAATAATCCAACTGTATTGAAGTTTAGGTCATATACAAATGCTTTTTATTCAAAATGATGTATGGAATACAATCTTTCTAGTCCTTGCACAAAAATATGATTTCTGGCTGTTCTTCAGAATGTCTGCCTGATTAAACATCCTTGAAAAAAAACATGCATGGGATTGTAATAAAGAAAAATAAAAAGGTTTCTTTTAATCAGTAATTAAGTAGCAATTAAGCATAATTATTACAATTTGTATCTAATTTATAATATCTGTAGAATGAACAGCTGTAATTTATCCTCCAATAGTCAACAGTGTTTGGCTTAAGCAAAGCCGCCTTGCACTTTCCTTCACCCCTTACAGCAGAACCGGACGCTGTGGATGGTGAGCGAATGTGCCTTTGCCAGGGGGTGGGAACATTCAGCTGTGGAGTAGGAACTGCTCGGTCTTCTGGAAGCATGTGAAAATACCTGTACAGACAACATAAGGTTTTCCTACTGTCTTCAGCAGAGGAATCTTCCCTTTAAGTCAAGTGAGGGTTCTAGTCCTACCTCCTGCTCAAGTATGAGGAGTTCTCACTTGTGTGTAGCTGGTACAGTAACTCCGTTCCATGTTGCAATCGGCTTTTGCAAAATGTACCCATATGCTTTTTTCCTATAAAATATGATTAAAATTGGTAAAGTCATTTCCGTGTGGTGGTTGGGGGGAGTTCTTCATTAACAAGCTAGGAAAAATTACTTCGTTTACAGAGTTACTGAGTAACTCACAGAGAAAAAATGTTTTAGTTACAAACTCTAGGTTAATTTTCTTTAACTCCACGGCTTTTAAATACTTCGGAAACACAGGTATGATCTTGGACTATCTGTAAGCAGCCAACCTGACTACTTTCTGCCATGGATGCTTTCAAATAAAACTATTATGAAATTTTCTCTGTTGTCTGACCTTGTTTGAGGTCCATCTGAGCCATACATGACTTGATCGTAAAAAATTAGTCTCTACAATACAGCTGATTATCACAGAGCTATGCTTGGAAAGTTTGGTGATGAGTGGCTATAAAAGCACCTTAGAAAGTTCTCTGGAATCACGGAGAATAAAACAGATACATTTACAGACCAGAAGCTTTACCATTTATATAACAATAGCAAATTCATACAACAGGCGTCTTGCAAAGGTGACCTTATGAATCTGGTTCAAGGAGAAGTAAAAACTGTACATTTGATGGATCCAGAATGTGCTTCATGGTCACAAGGCTGAATGCACATGCCTTGCCCTTACCCTGATGCCATACCAGGCTAAGAGTTGATCCCCCAAGCATCCCTGCCGCTTGGGGAAGAAGATGCCCAGAAGGGAGCTGCAAAGATGCCCAGAAAGAGCTACAATAAACTAGTGTGCTAGGTTTAGATCTGACCAGCCTGAATCTAAAACTGCTTGGGTCTTGAAAAGGCAAAAGAACCTGCTGAGATACTAAAATCTAGCTTGTTCAAGCCAGCATTACTTTGGAGAACCAAGCAGGTCTGTAGTTTTCTCAGTGACAGCAGTCTGTGGGATCTGTGAACTAAAGATGTCATGGATTTCTTACCCCTTGCAGGAACAATGTAAGTCCGTTAAAAAGATTGTTATACAGCAAAAACCTTACGGTTTTAAACTGAAGTCGATGGTTTCCTGATGGAATTCACCATTAAAACCTAACCATTTGAAAATGGTAATAAGGAGACAGATGCATATTCAAATGTTTATCTCTTTAATTTTCCAACACCTAATCTCTTAAATGAGCATAATCAGAAAAGAGGCATTCTAATTCTTTTGTGGGGAAGAGAAGGCGCCAGAGATCAAGTGATAACCAGGCTGCGTCTTAAGCCATTCTCATGAGACTTTGGCTGCGTTTGAACCCAAATTGGAGGGAAGAGATTTTTTAGGTACTGTGTCTGCCAGAATTCAAACAGCAGACACACTTCTACTCTTGTGGCACAAATCCAAACTATGGGCAACCTTGGTTTCAAAAAAACTTTATAAAAAAAGTAATGCTTGCTTATTTTGCTTTGGTTTACATAAAGATCTTTCTCTCACACGTACACCTTGAAGCTAAAAGAGCAATAAGATTGTGAAGTTAGTCACTCAAAAGGTAGAAAGTGCCAGGCGTGAGGCTACATATGCAACGCAAATTCAGTTCCTTATGTGAACTCATCATATAGACATGCTTTAATTACATGGCCTCATAGACTTCTTCGCCAGGACAAAGATAGTGTGAGCTTGACTTACTACAGGCACAAAGAGTGATATCATGCGGTGTGCTGTGCTGGACAGTCCTGACGAACGACAGAATTACCAGGTCTGCATGGCAAGAAATGAGTCGAACGGCCCAGTTCTGCCCTCGACGGTGGAAGTGGGAGGCTGTGAAATGCCCTGCTGACATGTCAACATCTTCCTTCCCTCCACTGTGCCAATAACCTCCTGCACAGGCAGACATGTGAGGAGAAAGGGAGCAAGAGAGGTAGCAGGCTAGGGCTGCAGCAGCATGGCATGCTACACACCATCAAGGGGATCGCTGACAAAACGGAGCAGACTGCAGCCAAGGCTGCTCCCTAGCCTACGACCCGTTTTGTTTTCCGTGGCAATCTGGTTCACATTACAAGTACAGTACTGAAAAAGTTGGGTGGTGAGGGTTTTTTTCGGTTGTTCTGGCATTTACTGGCAGTTCCGTGGCTTTTGTCACCTCTTCTCTAAATATTTCTTTGTTCAGCCTTGTGCCTTTGAAACTTTATACCCAGGTCTAGTTATCTTTGCTTTTCTAGCCCTCTAAACAAGGTAGTGACTATCTTGCAAGCAAGAATGGACTCATCTAGGCCTGAATAAACAAAAGACCCCCAAATAATTGTTACAACTCTAATCATCTGCTGCCTGAAAACACACTAGCACCCTCTGAACCGCAGCGGGTATTACAGATATTTGGTTTGACTTCTACAATCACTTCAATGTGCAGGCGTTGGCTTCCTTGAGCCCAAGTCAAGCCACTGCATTAAGGATGGCGGGGGGTGGGAAGCCCAGACAGAGGCTCTCATCTCCCAGATAATAGCAGGAGACTGGGCCGCAGCAGCTTTAATCTCGCCTCTCGAATCATAATTTATCCCTCTCTATTGCACCTGGCAAGGGAAGCCCAGACTCCTCTGAGGGAGCTCCCCTGCAAAAGCTCTCATTTCCCTAGTGGGGCCTGCCTGGCCGGGGCAACCTGGTTTCTGCTGGGATCGCCCATCAGGCATCGAAGCGGGGCTCACGACAAAACGCGGGGAGGGCGGGGGGAGCCCCTGGTAAACGGGCGGGCTGCAGAAACCTGAGG
>NW_010542447.1:41337-45814 GCF_000687285.1 Phaethon lepturus | reverse complement strand
TTTGTCAAGAGGAGTGTGATGTCAGTAGTGGTGGTAGTTCACTTTCTTTCCTCATCAGTCTTGCATGTGGTGTCCTTTTTCATGTTTACAGTCTGTTGCCTTTTTTCCTGATGCACAAGTTTAGTTTCAGTTATTACTAAGTTTTATTAAACCTCTACCATATGTGCTACAATTCCTTGGTACAATTGCATAAAGCTAAACTGAAGCTACAAGTAAGTTAGAAGACAGTCATCAGATCATTGAACAATGTGGTCTATTGTGCAGTCATCAGATTGTTGGACCAGGCAGGTGCATAAAGGCCCGAAATGCCCTTAGCCCTTCTACTGTTAAGTTAGTAAAAGAACTGTGGTGGGCTAACAGCTGTGAAGACACTACATCTGCTGTGTTGCAGTGCTATACTTGTGATTGTTCTTATGTGTCCTCTGAAGTCTTTCAGAATTTAAGATCTCATCACTTGTGCATGGCTTTTGTAACAAATGAGCATCTTCTGTTTTATTATTTTGCTTCTTCATTTGATGTTTTCCTACCTACAGTGAACCTTTGTCTGAAGGTAGCCTTTTGTTGCCCTTCTGCCCACAAATACTTAATCTGCCTACCCTGCTGAATTCTCTTTGAAGATCTAAGATTCTTTAAGCATAATTAATCTTCTCTAGCCTAGGTTTTAACAAGTTAGTTTTCTGAGGCTGACCTACTCATCCAAAGATCTTAGAAGCCGGAGATATACAAGCACCTTTCCACCTATGACGTGCGGAAAACAGACTCCACAATCTGTAAGATTGTAGAGTAGGTATGTTTATTCAGCGCTGGGCAGCACGGGGGGGTAGTCCCACCAAAAACCGTGCGCGCCCCAACGCGGCACTTACTTAAAATATATACAGCAAAGTGTTGCATATACATAAAGTTTCGCAATATGCCTATACATATGCATGATCTGTTCCCACTTCGTATTGAAATGAATTCCAAGACGTTATTTCCATGAACTCCTCCCATCTGCGCTTGCGCAGTGCCTTCTGGTGGTGGTCGCTGAGGGTCGTGAGGATGAAGGTCAGTGGCTCCTCTTCGTCACCACTAGTAACCCCTTGTTCTTACACAGACTCAGTTGCTCTTTGGTTTTCGTCCAAACCACAAGGTCAGTTTCGCCAGTTCTTGAGGCACTCTCCTGGTTCTTATCAGGGACCGTCCTTGTGAGGAGCTACAAGTGTTCTCACTCCTGTCAGTTTATCAGGAACTGTCTTTGTAAGGAACTACATATCTCCTGCTTTAATTACTTTACGCAATAGCTAACAAGATTTCAAACCTTATCTACTAATTAACTGCTAAGATTCCCTTAACCCCTCCTCTCACCTATGTTTAAGTGCATATGTATCTAGCACTGGGTTGTAGTTATGTGCCTTTGTATCAAAAATATAAATATTTCTTATATGTGTTAGCTTCTGTTGTTTCTCTGTGCAATGTTTCTAAAATACTGTGAGGATTGTTTTGCAGTTTGGCAAAACAGTGTCTTTATAGAATGAAAGCAAGAATATATCTTGCATGTGTTGAGGATAGACTTAGGGCACATGAAATGCTTGAACAGGAAAAAAAAACCAAAAGAGAAGCCAACCCATACATATAGACAAAAAATGAATTGACAGTGTTTAGTGTTGTCAGTTTATCGTATTAGATTCTCTACAGTCTAATTCAGTTGAGAGTTACAATATTCATACAAAATCCATACCTTATAAGTAGAGCTGCTGAAACTTTCATTTCCTTTGAGATCTTTCATCCAAAAAACCCCACCAAAATCCGAACACCATATCTTGAGTTTCTCTTAATAAGGTTCAGAATCTGACAACTTATTTTTTTAAATATGAGGTTTTAAAAGAGAATCCTATACATGTCTCCACAGACTCCTAAATGCATTTTTTCTTAATATATACTTGGACACAATGTTAAAATTTTCAACACTATATATTCTTTTCCATTTGATCATTACTAACAATAGTGGTTTCATTGGTTTATGCTTTAAAACAGGAAAAAAAAATCAAATCTGCCATGCAAATTCCTCTCTTTTTCAGAAGTTCTTCATAATTCATACTCTTTTTCATATTTCATGAATTTGTAACAGAAGTGAACTCAATTTTTAGTAGTTTCACACTCCTTTGTGTGACCCAGTCTGTATCTTGAAACTAAATTTTCAGTTGTGAATTATTATTATTGTATCACAATTCAGAGGAGGCTTTTCAACAGCTGCCAGTACTGGTCAGCATGTATCCCACTAGCTTCAGTGTAAGTACAATTATAAGAAGGCAGGTTGTGGTTGTTGAAAACAGCACCTGTAAATTTTTATTGTCTTTTAAAAAAAAAATATTAGAGTGAAGTAAGTGGTCACTACTAACGTTGTTAAGGAAAGAAGAAATAACCTGAAAGTAGAAAAAATAAATGTAATAAAATCCAGTATAATGTTTGAGATTCAAATGATGAAAGGGAAGATTTACAGGAAAACAGAAAAATACTTGTGTGGGAACTGTGCTTTTGTTTTGGATTTTTTGATTGGGGTTGGATTTTGGTTTTGTTTTTTTCTCTGCCTGATGCAATTTCTTTTTTTAATAGCACAGATTGTCACTGTAATATAAAGCCTCTGTTAGTTTTGACAGCAATAATTCAGCGATACTTCACACTTTCCTTTGGGGACAGTTTCATTGAATAGTTACTGGAGGCATTCAGACACCCACAGTAAAAGTCACAACATTACTAACAGTGATATATAACTTAATAATAGCTTATTTTTCACTTAGAAAATTACCATACTTTACAACAAAAATTTCACCTTAGGGAATTTTATTAGCACTGGCGAATACAAATACTAGCAACAGCATCCTGAGTGCACTTAAGTAATGAAAAAGGCTACAAGACACCATTTATGATATTGGACTTCATATCGTATGCCATAATCTCTACTTGTACTGAATGTATGCATTGTGACTTTGGGGTAACCAGAGATACACTTAAGACTGCAATGGAATTTCCATTGCCACTCAAAGTTTTTGGTTTTTAATTCTATTATCAGAATTACTTCTAAAATAGACTTGAAATATGTTTTTAATCTGTTTAGGACCTGGTTGACAGAGTCCTTTGAGAGACAGTCCTGAAGGGCAAAGGAGTCCAGGAAGGCTGGACATTCTTCAAGAAGGAAATCTTAAAGGCGCAGGAGCAGGCTATCCCCGTGTGCCAAAAGACGAGCTGGCGGGGAAAAAGAGTGGCCTGGCTGAACAGAGAGCTTTGCTTGGTACTCAGGAGAAAAAGGAGAGTTTATGACCTTTGGAAGAAGGAGCAGGCAACTCAGGAGGACCACAAGGATGTCATGAGGTTATGCAGGAAGAAAATTAGAAGGGCCAAAGCCCAACTAGAACTAAATCTGGCTACTGTTATAAAAGACAATGAAAAAGGTTTCTATAAATATTTTAGCAACAAAGGAGGACAAAGGAGAATCTCCATCCTTTACTGGATGTGTTGGGAAACAGAGTGACAAAGGATCAGGAAAAGGATGAGGTACTTAATGCCTTCTTTGCCTCAGTCTTTAACAGAAAAACCTGTTGTTGTCCAGGTACCCAGTCCCCTGAGCTGGAAGAGAGGGATGGAGATCAGAATGAAACCCCCATAATCCAAGGGAAAATGGTTAGCAACCTGCTACACCAGTTAGACACACACAAGTCTATGGGGCTGGATGGGATCCACCCAAGGGTACTGAGGGACCTGCTGGAACTGCTCACCAAGCTACTGTCTGTCATTTATCAGCAGTCCTGGGTAACCCAGGAGGTCCCCGTTGATCGGAAGTTATCAAACGTGACTGCCATCTACAAGAAGGTCCAAATCAAGAATCAGGGGAACTACAAGACTGTCAGTCTGATGTTGGAGCCAGGGAAGGTTGTGGAGCAGATTATCTTTAGCACTATCAAGCAGTGGCCACCTGGGCATGCTTCTGGCTCATATTAAGCCCGTTGTTGACCAACACCCTCAAGTCCTTTTCCTCTGGGGAACTTTCTAGCAACTCTTCTCCAAGCCTATAGTGTTGCATGGGATTGTTATGACCCAAGTGCAGGACCTGGCTCTTAGCCTTGCTGAATCTCATACAACTGACCTTAGCGCATTGACTCAGCCCATTCAGATCGCTCTGTAAAACCTTTCTACCCTCAACCAGATTCTGGGGCTGGTCTTGTTCAATATCTTTATTGATGACCTGGATGAGGGGATCGAGTGTTGCCACAGTAAGTTTGCAGATGACACTAAGTTGGGTTGGAGCGTTGATCTGCTCAAGGGCAGGGAGGCTCTGCAGAGGGATATGGACAGGCTGGATTGATGGGTGGAGGTCAACTGTGTGAGGTTTAACAAGGCCAAGTGCTGGGTTCTGCACTTTGGTCATAACAACCCCATGCAACGCTACAGGTTTGGGGATGAGTGGCTGGGGAAGCTGCGCAGCCGCAAAAGACCCGGGAGT
>NW_010542447.1:14389-41259 GCF_000687285.1 Phaethon lepturus | reverse complement strand
AAAGAGTGTGGCCAACAGGAGTAGGAAAATGATTGTACCTCTGTACCCCCTGGCCACTGGTGAAGCCACACCTCAAGTCCTGTGTTCAGTTTTTGAACCCTCACTCCAAGAAGGACATTGAGGTGCTTGAGCATGTCCAAAGAAGGGCAATGAAGCTAGTGAGGGGTCTGGAGCACAAGTCTTATGTGGAACGGCTGAGGGAACTGGGGTTGTTCAGTCTGGAGAAGAGGAGGCTGAGGGGAGGCCTTATCACTATCTACAACTACCTGAAAGGGGGTTGTGGCGACGAGGGTGTTGGTCTCTTCTCCCAACTAACTAGCAACAGAATGAGAGGAAATGGCCTCAAGTTGTACCAGGGGAGGTTTAGTCTGGATATTAGGAAAAAATTTCTTTACAGAGAGAGTGGTCAAGCATTGGAACAGGCTGCCCAGGGAGGTGGTGGAGTCACCATCACTGGAAGTGTTCCAAAAACTTGTATTGTGTGGCGCTTCAGGACATGGTTTAGTGGGCATGGTGGTGTTGAGTTGATGGCTGGACTTGGTGATCTTAAAGGTCTTTTCCAATCTTAATGATTCTGTGATTCTGTGAATACTCCTGTCCAGCTTGGTGTCATCTGCAAACTTACTGAAGGTTCACGCTAGTCTAATAAGCCAAGCAGTTCAAGCCTTTCTGTTATGGAGTATGATGGCTGAAATATCAGTATGGGGAAGCCTGGTAGGTTGATATATCACACTACCACAATCCCACCAAGGCAAGAACCATATGCTTACAATGGCAAAAGTGACTACCAGATGGTTGGTACCCTGTGACCCATGCTACTGCCTGAAACACTATAATGGGCCTTGAAAAGCAAGTCTTAAGCAACATCTCACCCCAGAAAGAATTGAATCAGACAGCGGGACTAATTTCTGAAACAACCTCATAGACACCTGCACCAAGGAGCAAGGCATTGAGTGGGTGTATCACATCACCTATCATGCACCAGCCTCTAGGAAATTTGAACGATACAGTGGACTGTTAAAAACTATACTGAGAGCAATAGGTGCTGTGACATTCAGGCACTGGAATACTCTGTCAACCAGGTCCCTAAACAGGCCAAAGTCTGCCCTCTGGAAACCCAAGGCAGCAGTTCTGCTGACTCCTCTTGTGACTTCTCCAAGAATCAAAAACTCTATAATTTTGTGAATACTATGACCAAGATGGCCTCCAACCATCATATCACCCACAAGTCCTTCTTTGTTTCTAAAAAACAGGTCCAGCGGGCCACCTTCCCCGTTCACTCACCATCTGATTCAGGAATTTTTCTTCCACACATTCCAGGAACCGCCTGGACTGCTTCCTCTCTGCTGTATTGTATTTGCATCAGACACCGCCTAAGTCAAAGTCCCCCACAAGAATAAGGGCTAGTGATTTTGAGACCTCTACCAGCTCCTTACAGAATATTTTGTCTGCCTTTTCATCCTAGTTGGGTGGTCTATAACAGACTCCCATCATGATATCTGCGTTGTTGTCTTTTTCCCCCTGATTCTTATCCATAAACACTCAACCCCATTTTCACCATCATCAAGCTCTAGACAAGTCAAAATATTCCCTAACATACAGGGCTACCCACCACTTCTTCCTTGCCTATCCCTTCTGAAGAGTTTATAGCCATCTATTGCAGCTCTCCAGTTGTGTGAGTCATCCCACCATGTTTCTGTGATTGTAACTCTATAGTGATTTTCGTGCTGCATAATGGCTTCCAACTCCTTTGGTTTGTTACCTGTACTGTGTGCATCGATGTACATGCATTTCAGCTGGGCTGTTGATCCTGTCACCTTTTTGGGGGGAGAAGACCTAATTCCTACATGACCATTCTCCAGCGCTTCTGTAGTTTCTAACAAACACATCAATTACGCTTGCATCTTTGCGGCCACATGGACCTCCATTCCCTACCTCCACTGAAATGACAGACCAAAGACCTCACTAGCACACTGTCCCTTAAACTTTGTGGTTTTTTGTACCATTGGTCCCTGGACGAGCTGGCAGAGCTATAGCACCCTTCCTGAATGTCCTTCCACGACAACTGATTCACCATGCTCTGTTTGCCTGCCTTGGTTGCACTGTTCCTGGTTGTTAGTTCTCCTCAGGGTCTTCTTTTATACAGGGCAGGGGGGCTTGTCCACCATTGCTCCTGGCCCTGCCCAGGTCTCTTTAGCTGCTGTCGCATGGGTTGCAGGCTTCTGGGAACTCTCTCGGCTCCCACAGAGGTTCCCCTGGTTCAGGAAACCCCTCTGTGTACCATGCTAGAGCTCTCTGCTGTGAGTCATGCCAGCACCAGAGTTGCTCTCCTTGGTGACAGAGTCAAGTTGATAGGACAAAAGGAAATAGCCTCAAGTTGTGTCAGGGGAGGTATAGGTTGAATATTAGGAAAAATTTTGTGACTGAAAGGGTTGTGAAGCATTGGAACAGGCTGCCCAGTGAAGTGGTTGAGTCACCATCCCTGAAGGTATTTGAAAAACTTCTCGATGTGGCACTTAGGGACATGGTTTAGTGGTGGACTTGATGATCTTAAACATCTTTTCCAACCTCAATGGTTCTATGATTCTATGATTCCATGTTTCACATTCATGGACAACCTGTGCAACTGTGTCAATAGTTAAGTTCACTCCTCAGTCACAAGCCCATCTTTATGTTGCTTCTCTTCCTAGATGTCCTGATGTGTCAGGGGCCCACTGAGATATAAATAGCTTACCCTTATGTTCCCCCATCCAGGTCAACCTGGTACACTTTCTTTAGAATTGAATGGCATAGAGTATTTCGGTTAGAAGGGACCTACAATGATCATCTAGTCCAACTGCCCGAACAATTTGGGGCTTACCAAAAGTTAAAGTATGTTGTTAAGGGTATTGTTCAAATGCCATTTCTAGCAGCCTTGTCCACCTGTTTGTTGTTTCGATGTTATTCAGCAGCATGACCCTTGGGTATGTGAGCATCTACGTGATATGCTTTTATAACCAAGTTCTCTACCTGGGCAGCAATAGCTTGCCACAATGTGACAGCCCAGAGGGGCTTAATTCTGTGCTGCCAGATGGTCTGCTTTAATTGTTGTAGCCACCCCCTCAGGGCATTTAACACCATCCATGAGTCAGTATAGATATTGAGTACTGGTCATTTTTCCTTGTCAGCAATATCCAAAGTCAGCTGGATGTCCTTCACTTCTGCGAACTGGCTCAATTCAACTATTTCTTCAACGGCTTTTGTGACTTGCCATGCAGGACTCCACAGAGCAGCTTTCCAGCTCTGATGTTTTCCCACAATAGGACAGGACCCATTAGTAAACAGGGCATATTGCTTCTCATTAGCTGGTATTTTTTAATACAGTGAGGCCTTTTCAGCACAAGTCACCCCCTCTGGTTATGCTCTAATATTTCTGTCTTCTGGCCACTCCTTGATCACTTCCAGGATTCCTGGGCAGTCAAGGTTTCCCATTCAAGCCCATTGAATGATCAGTGAGACCCACTTGCTCCATGTAGAGTCAGTTGCATGATGAGCAGAGGGGAGCCTCTCTTTGAACACCTAGCCCAGCACAGTTCTTTGAAATTGTTCTTTATTCCTCAAAACCAGAACAATAGGTTATTGAGTTCCTTGATTTTCAAGAGTATGAAAAGAAGCTTTAACTGGCTTCAAAATTGGATTCTCAGACACATACCTAAAAAAAGGCATTCAAATTACTAATGTAGTGAACTAGAATAGAATCAAATTATTTCCATTTATATTAATAATGATAAATATAACATTCCTTTCTAGATATAATATTAATAATTTCAGGTTTGTTATACGAAATAATTAGGCAGAATTCAAATAACAGATTATAGACGTTTTTACTTTTAGATATATCTCTTTTCATAGAATAATATGTGGAGATAAACACTTCCAAATGACAACTTGTTTCATCCAAAATAAGGCTATGGAGTATATTGTACCCTAAGTGGGACTATTTCTTACAAAGATATCAGTAAGCAATTCAAATGTAGGAATCTGTTTTGCACGTGGAAAAACCTATGTGACGTTCTTAGAACCAGCTGTTCAGATCATGTTTTCATCAGTGTCATAGGACAAATAATGCTCTGGAATTTAAAGACAGGTTTGTTCTGCAAGATAGGCAGTTGAAACAACAGCAGTCAATAACAATAGACAACAAACAATACATTACACTACCCTTCATTACATAACAATAATAGTTGAACTATTGTGTTAACCTTATTACTAAAATTGCAATGATACACAAACAAAACCTAACCTAACACTTGCAATGGCAGCACACATGGTCATACAGACATGAAGGACACTGGCACTTTCACACTTTGACACATTAACTACAATACCATCACTTTTATAGCCACCAAAGACCCAGTGTGTCGGCACAAGAGACATCAAGGTTGCTCTGGGACGGTACTCATGCTGATGGTAGTGGGTACTCGCCACCCACTGGTGTCTGCTCCCTTCTTTTTTTCTGTGAGTGCACAGCAAAAGCAGGGCAATCTTCTTCCTCTCTCTGGCCTGTCGTATGGCCCAAGGATGAGTCTCCTCCACGGTGTCTGGAGGAATGAGCCAAAACCCAGCCTGTCACATCTTGTGCTGACTTTGCTGACCTCATGTGGATCATCTTGCCAGGATTTTATCCATTTCTGGTAGTCTGTGCATCAGTGATGTTAGTTTCGAGGAGCACAGCTCAATAGTTACTTTCCTGTCTGTACCCATCTTCTTAAAGCTAGAGTTTACACATTTATTTCTGTCAGGTTTCAGCACCAATGGGAAGCCACAACCAGTATGCATGCAAAAGATGTATTCCCATGTTCTGAATTTGATTGTTTCTGTATAGCTATAAAATAACAAAGGGATACATAACCCATTTATGGAAACTATTTCAAAATACATTCTGCACATGGAAAGTAAAATTTTGAGACTCTTTTTTTCCCTGTACCTACAATTGAAGTTAAAAATGTTTTCCTAGTGTAAAATGGATACAGTACTTCAATTTCATTACAGATCTTTTCCATTTGTAACTCTACTGTTTAGAAATTTGCAATAAAATCCATCTAAAAATCCTTTTTACTGAAGGATAAACAACACAAAACTTATTTTCTTTTTCAAATCATGACTTCCTTTTTAATCAAATATTTAAACTTCCCCAACCATACTAGTTAAACTTTAAAATACCGTTCTACAAATTGAAATCTGCAAAACTATTCAAATACAGAAAGACAGACAATAAAACAAAGAAGATATGCAACAAAATGCTATAAAGAAGATGTATTTGACAAAGGAGCCCTCTGAAAAAGTTGATTCATGAAATCTATGGTTTTTTATCTAAACTTGTGGTTATAATTTACTTTATGTAGTAGGTTATCCTTGGCCAACAATCAAAGTGGGTACAGGGGAGAAAACAGAAAAAAATAGGAACAAGAAAGCTCATGGCTTGAGATAAAATCAAGGAGATCATTTACCAGTCACCATCATGAGCAAAACAGACTCCACACGGAGAAAATTAATTTATTGCCAATTAAGCAAGATATGAGTAGCAAGAAACAAAACCAGCTCCTTTCCTCCCCCTGCTCCCAGGCTCAACTTCACTCTTTCATCCCCAACTTCTCTACCTCCTCCCCTCCAGAGTGGTGCAGGGGAGGATGGGAAATGGGGGTTCTTGTCAGTTCATAACTCCACCTCTGTGCCGCTCCTTCCTCACACTTTTCTCCAGGGTTGACTGGGTTCTCCACAAGCAGCAGGGAATATCTGCTCCACCATGGACATCCTCCTCTTCCTCTTTAGGCCTTGGTCTTCCATCTGCTCTTTCTCACTCTTTTATTTCTACCCTACTCTCTCTCTGTGACATTTTTACCCTTTCTTAAATACATTTTTCCCCAAAGTGCCACCATCTTGGCTGAGGGGCTCAGCTGTGTCCTGTAATAGGTCCACGGGAGCTGGCTGGAACTGGCTGTGTCCAGCATGGGGAAGCCCTGGCTTCTCCTCACAAAGGCCACCTCTGCAGCCCCCTGCTACTAAAAGTTTGGCACCTGCACCCAATACACAATTCAGCAGGTGTTTTCTGTTTTCGTAAAGGGCAAGTCCACCTTCTCCTCTACCATTTGTTCTTGCAGTATCCTTTGGTCCTCACTATTTTTTATTTTCATGTAGTGAATGGAAACTGGAAATTTATATGCTAAAGAATATCTTCTCCACCTTCACACAGCAGGAGAGAAGAGGAGAGGCTGGAGATGAGGACTACTGCATTTAATGGTAGCATAGACTTACTTCAAATGAAAATAATGCAATGCTACTTTTTAATGTGGCAACTCTTCAGCATCAGTGAATAAAGACAGATAAAAATAATTTTTTCCTCATGACTGAGTAGATCATTCTGATATCATTCATGATTCACCTTGTTTATTCTTTCTTAATTACACCATAGGGTGATAATCTTATATGAACTCTCAATTCACATATCACGTATCATCAGGTTTGTGGCTCCTTTTCTCTTCCCTTACTAGATAATGAAAACTTACATGCATTTATCAAACACACAACGTCTAAATGCCATGGAAACATTTCAGATGCAGTGAAAGAACTTCATGCCATTTATATTTTCCATTGGACAGAGCAGCAATGAGATATGCACACTGTGTCTGTGATTAATACATAGCAGATAGAAAAACCTGCATCACAGTTTTAAACACAGAAAACAAACACTGAAAGCTCTAATGAAAGGATTCAAGGCAGAGACTCACAGCCTGCTACATAGAAGATATTTGTAAGATAAATCACTGTTTTAAAGAAAAAAGTAGATTAAAAAATTACATGGTTTTTCATCACAGAATTATCAAAATAAAGCTTTTTATCTTCAATATGTTGACAGTGCTATTAGAACTCAAACCAGGATATAATGAAGTCATCAGTTTTCTATATGGTAGATCTAGTCCATCTGTCCATAAACCTGCTTGTTGAGTTTCAATTAGTTTGAATTGAAAACTTCAATTCAAACTTAACTTCAATTAATTTTCATCTTCATACAATCCCTTCAAAAGCCAAACCAAAGGAAAATTCTCCCTCTGGATCCCCACAGTACTTGGTGTCATGGAGACAGAGTATAAAAAGACCTGAAGATAATCTGTAACTAACATATAAAACAGGAGACAACTGAGCAGATTAAAATAAAAGTTCTTCACAAACAAACTCCAAAACAGTTATTAATCCATACCCTATGCAGTAATCATAAGACACCAATTGTCCAACTGTTAGTAACTGTTTTGAAAAGACTGCAACAACAGAGGAGAGTCCGGAGGAACATGAAGGAAAATAGTAAGCCACATACCAGCTGATAGTCTTGATTGTCAAGAGTGCTGCTCAAGGGGCTGAAAAGCTGTTCATGTCAGCATTCTTGGTCAACATTTCTCAAAAAGAAAAAAAATTTTCCTGATACAGAATGCATGTTGCAAGACATGTGGCAGTACGCAAGCCTAAAGAACTTCTGTATTAATGTTAAGGTTTCATAACCCTAAACAGTTGGTAAGAGATTTACAATAAGAACAATAGAAATACAGTTTCTAGTAGGCTTGTAATACAAATTAGGTACATTTTGTTTTAGTGTTATATAAAGATTTAGTTGTGCAAGTTGAACATAGTCACATAGCTCACTCTTGACAAAGCCATAGATTACTTACACAGTTCATCTCATATTAAGCGTATAAAATATGTCTCACATCACACACCAAGCATGAAGGACGAGATACAACAATTTCAGGACATCTTAGAAATGGTCTTCGTGCATAGGAGATTAATTCTCCTTAGCATCATGGGGCTCCAACAAAATCTAGTAATTGAAGTGTTTTTAAAAAATGACCTTGTAAAGCCCAGCTTTAACTGCCTGCCTCCCCAGGCAGAATTGAAAATTTACAGTAGCAAATATATAATTCGTATATGATCCAGATGTAAAATTAAACATCTCAGAATGGGATCCAACACAATCTGAATAATATACTGGGCCACTCAGAGCTAGCTAATAAAGCTGTCTCTCTCCTGTGACTTTTTAATAATTCTCATGCTTCTCTGCCAACTAACTCAACAGTGAGTGAGAAAGGCTGAACTACCCTGTGGAATGACTTATCTTCAAAGAATCTTATCTTTACATTTACTACAAAGAAACATAAATGACAACCTAGGTTAGCTATGAGATGTTGAAGTTGAGTGAGATGAATCCCACTTCCTATAGTAACTGGTGAACAGAAATAGAAAGACAATGTCTTTCAAGACAATAACTTAATTCCTATGATTTCTTACAGACTCTGCATGATCAAACTACTAAATCAATATAGATCTAATAACTTTTAAGGTTGAATTATTTTATTCTTACACAACTTGACTTTTTTGTGTTAATGACAGAATCTGGAATTCATTAGTCCCTATTATTCTGTTTCCTTTGATAATCCTCATTCTCCAGATCTCAATGTTTATCTCATTTTATAATTGAAAATTCAAACAGGAAGGGTGGAATCATCTACCCTAACCTAAGTGCCTAGAAGATTTATGCTGGAGACTAACGCTGCCTATCCTCACTGTCTGTATTACTAACGAAGAAAAATAGGTATTTTTCAGAGAGGAATTCAACTCATCTCTCTCAGATTTTATTAAACACAGAGAGAGCTTAGAATAACTAAGTTAGAATTTTGCATTTAACTTTCTGTGATCTAAAAATTGACATTAATCCTGTAGTCAAAATGATACAGCCTTTCCTCTCAGCATTGACTGACTTCTCCCAGTTTGCAAATACTAATATCTTGTCTGCCCAGACAGTAGAGTCACTTAATGACTAGTTTCCTAATCTTTTAATTTAATCTGAGGCATTGTACTGCCTCAGATTTTTTTCTCCACTGTTCTAAGCAAAGCTCATGACTAAGCTTTTTCTTTAAGCTTATATATATAATACTTTTTAAAAACATTTATTGGATTAATGCATGAGACACTGAAGATTAGAGAAGTGGCAACCAGTCACTCTAAAATAATAGCACATCTGAAGAGCCTCCTACTCTTCCCTTTATTAACCTTGCATTTGAGAAATATGATAATATGCTGGCCAAATGTACAAATAAACTCAACTGTCTGAACTTGTGTCTATTTTATTTCCTGAGTGTTTATCTCAGAAATTATATTTGGATTAGATTTAAAACAATTTGTGTCACAAAATAAAAAGCTGAAATATCTCATCTACTAGATGAAATTAGTATCTTGCTGTATCACTTCTTAGTCCATAAAAACAATTTTGCTTTTAGAAAGACAAATTAGTTGAGAGTGAAAATTAAATCTCAAAAGATCTAGCAATTGTTTACAAACTTTCAGGAATGTTCATAGAAATTTTACACAATTAAAAAATTGGAAATAAGCTTTACAATTTCCTTATGCACACCTCAGAAAGGAGCAGTCTACTAAGGGAATTATCTGCAAAAGATGCAAAAGAACTTTTGTTTCCCTGTATGTTAGTCCCCAAATATAAGAAGGATTTAAAATTAAATATTTGGCAACTGCAGGACATCTAACACTATTTTTTTGCCTAGAAATACTATTTTGAGAACACGAAAGCATAGGACTCTATTTTTACTTAAGAGGGGAATGTTTTTTTTACCTAATAGTAGGGAGAGTGATAGACATAATGACCAAGTAGAGCAGGAGGGATATTCCATGAGGGAAACTTTTAAAAAGATCTTTTTTCATTATAGCAACTGTAAGATATTATGAGAAATAAAAAAATATTAGTACATGACCCTGACTTCCATATACAATCTTCAGTTCAAATACATTTTTGCATATTAACTGTCAATACCAGAACAGAAAGACAACTGGCACAGCTGGTATGGGAATTATTAATACACTACTAAAACCAAGGTAACTCATGTCTGAGAAACTCTAAGTATTGTGAGGACAAGGGAATATTTGACAGAGAAGTTTAATCTTAAAACTTAAAAGCCTGATGAGCAAATAAAATGTCAAAGTAGGGTAACAACTATGCTATCAGTAGACCAGAATAAAGACTAGCAGAAGAACCAAAGTGAAAGAACTTCTCTCCAAAGAAACGATGTTTCAGTGGAAGTGATGGAACTGCTCAACATGTGTACAGAACTTAGTGCGTCACATATATTCTGAATCACTTTTCCATTCACATGAAAAATAAAAGACAACAATCAGCATTAATTAACTCCTACATATAGACAGAATTAAATGAAAGTGTGCAGGAATTTAAGCTCAACTCAGAAATATGCAGTGAAAGGTTGAAAAAATAACAATAAAGTACCTTTCAAGAGATCATATTCTATTTTAAGATGAAGACCTCTGATCTTCTCAAACACAGTACTCTTATTTACCCATAACTGCTATTACCTAATCATTAATTTTCTTTTCTTGCCCACTAACGATTAGCAAACTTGGTGGCCTGAATGCTTATTTGAACTTTATATTGTGTCTCCTGGGTTTAAAACAAAATCTTGTGTGAACAATTTTTCTCTGTATTTCCAGCCTAGCATCAGAATATTGTTTCATGCAGGATTGTAGCACTTGAATCTGTCACAAGAATCTGGTATTGAAAACATGTATGAAAACCAGAAAAGGAAGATAATAACTGTGACAGTTTCTTGAACATTTGAGTTTCGATCAACATAAACTTGTGTGATGCTTTTTCTCATGCATCTTACATTTCTGACTGTTGACCTCAGAACCTAAACAGTCTTATGCAAATTATCAGCAAGCCTCCAAAAAACCACTGTAAGACTTTCTCTTGTTCAACAGATATGATATGTGTGTACAACTAGAGGCTGCAGTCCTTCACCAGTTTGCAAACCTTTTCTTCATGTTGGATTCTACTATTTGGTCATTTTCATTCTCCATACACAAAACCTCTGCCACCTGCTGAAATAACAACAGATTTTGGACTGATGCATGAAATACAGTCAACCTGAATTTTATTAGTCTCATGTATTAGTTTTCTGTCTGCAAAATTATTCTATTTAAAAGAAAATGCTTTACAGTAGTTTAATAAGGTGAGGTAAGGTTGTTCATAGTCTCATTATTTTATAAGATAGAAAAACCTAATTGTTTTTGATTAGGAAACTGAGAGAAGGAGGTGCTTGTAAAATCTTTCTAAAATGTGATTTAAAAAATATGTGTTTGGAGTGGATTTCTAGCAAGAAGAAAAGGATGAATCTGAAAGAAAGACTGTCAGGTACATCTTCATATAGCCATCCTCAGTTTTTATGCTGGTACATCTGTTGCCCAGTTAAGCACCATTTTGTAGTTTCTGTTGGTAGTAACTCTTCTGCCTGGAAAAAGATCAGTGATGAATGCTGATCATGGCTGCAATGTCGTGCTATAGAACAGGACCTTCAGGTAAGGGACCTTAACAAAAAAAAAAACCCTGTTTTTTAAACTGTAACCAACCATAACAACTATGGTAATATTTTCCCCCATTACTCTTTCAGTCGTCACAGACCTGTGCTCATTTGTTTCAAGGTACATAATAACTGTCACCGATATGTGAAAATACCTTGTGCAGTTGGAAACACCTCTTTAAGTCCTAAGTATATACAAAATTGGCAAGATTGTGTAAATCATGTACCAGAAATCAATCTCTGATAGAATATTAACCATCTAAAAGCAAGGAGAGGTGAAACTTATCTTTTAGTTCGCAGAGTACCTTTGCTGATTGAGGAAACAGTGAAACTTGAGCCAGCCTGGAACAGTTCATGCAAGTTTTCAATAACCTTCTAACTGACATTGAATGTTCATCAGGACCAACAACGTCAACCAGGGAATTCTCCACATGTAGCAGTATATAAAGATATAATGTTGTTAGTATTCATTGCTTTTTTGTTTTTTTTTTGTTTTTGTCTTTTGCTCCTCCAACTCTCATGATCTAGGCTAGATTCCAGACTCCTAAATTAAGATGTCTAAAGAATTGAAGTCACTCAGGGATCAGACTATATAAGTTCTTACTATAGGCATTGGAAAGCCAGTCTTAAGTGATACTCATCTTGTCCTGAAGGACATACCTACACTGAGGCAGTTGGGAGCTTATACAAGATGTATAAGGAGAAGCAGAGGGAAATAGGATTGTTCTGCTTGGAGAGAGAAAACTAAGGGGGATTTAATATTCATTTTCAGCTACCTATCTAGGGAGAGAATGGGGGTTGTAAGGAAAACCAGATAAGAACCTTCTCAGAGGTGCATATGAACAAGATAATTCTGTCTAGAAGAAAGGATGAGGGGAGATCACGAATAGAGAGGAACAGGCTACCCAGAGAGGTTAAGTATTCTACCTTCTTGGAAATACTCATACTTTTATTGGACAAGACCCTGAACAACATGATACAACTTTGAAGTTAACCCTTGTTTGAGCAAAGGTATGGACTGAATGACTTCAAGAAATCATTTCCAATGTCAGCTATGACTGAACAAAAGCAACTTATATTAAAAAATATATATTGAGAACCTCTGTTACTAATATCTTTAAGTTACTGTAACTGCACTGTGCAATAGAATCAAGTATATTGTGGAACAGCTGTGCTCAGAAATAGCTGGTAGGACAGTGAAATCTTCTTATTGACAGGTAACATACATACATTGGAAAACTTACATTTACCCAAAAGTTACTGCAATAGTACCTGAGTTATTGACATGCTCTTTCCACAAAATTCAAATAGGCACTATACAATATTATTTCAGTATGAACAAACTTGCAGTATAGATAATTTTCTACAAGTGGTTTTGTTAACAAAGATTAAGAATACGGGGTAAGATAAAGTATAGTTTTACCTTCAAATTTCACTTGATTATAATTTTTATCAGAAATAGCTCTTTTTTCATCTGTGGTGCACCTTAAAACTCTTGACATGGTGTCTGCCACACAGGATGATCAGGAACTCTTCCTGATCCATACTTCCAAATACTTCCAAAAAAGAGGAGATGTATAGGTTTGAATATGTTTTCTGAAGTATTGCATACTAAAAAGTATTCCTTCTTTAATTATAATGATTTTGAATGACTGAACATTCATGAGGAAAAAAGTTCATAAATTAGGCACTAAAACTTGGTTAGTGTTAAATGTACAATATTTTTAGTCTTTTCAGTAGGGAATATACATTTTTAATACTTTGTTCTATTACGCATCATCCTAGATAATGAACCAATTACCAGTCGTATTCAATCTCAGGGATATTTGTTTTTCATTTAAAAAACACAGATTTAAAGAAGTTCATTCGCAATAACAAGTGCAGCTCAGCATTTTAATGTGGAAGACTGCAAGAGTTATTTGTTTCAAATTGAGTTTGTTTGTGTGATTTCATAATTAATAAAAGAAAAGGATATCAACTTTAATCTTCAATATCCTCTAGGGGAGAATATTAATGTAAATCATCATTATGATGCACAAAACTGCTTGCAATACCGTGGAAATGAAATTCATGAGAATCCCTTTGTGTAAGGACAGATTTTGCAATGAATCTTCATATGTCATTAAATAAAAAAAGAATTATGCAAACATAAAAAAGAAATTGTGTTAAAAATTTAGTTCTTAGTGAGGTTTCAATCTACTTTCTTTCAGGCTGTTTGCATTTTCCTGTTGTCTTCATATTTTATATACTTTTGTTATTTATTTTCCATTTTTTGCAGTGTAATTTTTATTTCCCTATAGTTTCACTTTGAATTAAATATCATAAATTTAATGTAGCAAGAACAGATTTAGGAGGTACAAATCAATTTTGGTTCTGTTATGTTCAACTTTCCTTAACAATAAAGTCAAATGGTCAAACCTAAACAGAAACTATGACCAATAATCCAGTTGGTTTGGGGTCACAGGGGTTGAACTTTGATTTAAAAACAAAAAAGCAAACAAAACCCATTTACCTGAAATTAATGGAAATTCAGATGTTTCATAAAAGAAAAGAAAACAAAACTTATTTTCAGAATTCATCCTCCTTATACTGTGGTGTTTTCTGTATTAGATTACTTCTGTTCTCTTCCATATCTTTTGTATTGAACTGTTTCCAGTATTATGCATGCATATTTCTAATTTTCTTCAGATAGAAATGTTGGTTGCTTTTTTTTTTAATCAATATATATATTTTATAATAGCGGTTAAAAATGTTTCAGTAGTAAATACCTGCTTTTTCCTTCCAATTGTTAATCATAATCTGACCAAAGATTTTTTGTTTTAAAATAACAAAATTTTAAAAAGAGCAAAACAAATCTTAGAAGTACTGTTATTAACTGTAGAGCAGCTTTGTTTGGGGCCTTTGTGGGAGTGGCAACAGTTATATTTACATTGATAGACAAAGGTGTATGTCTGTAAAGCACAGAATTTATGGGTAATTTCTATTTTAAAAGAATCTAAAACATAATTAAGAGAATATAATAATATTAACTTCACTTCTGCATCCACAGAATAAAAAATTATTAAGTCAAAAGATCATTGATTTGGCTTAGTTCTGTACCTAACTAATGTAAAGGATAATGTATTTTAAGTTAATGAATTAAAATCAATCAAAGAATTAAGAAAAAACCTACAACAAGATGTTTATCTAATTGAATCACATCCAAGAAGACACACAAGGTCTATAATAGTCTTTTTAAACAATGAAATGTTATAATGCTTCTGAGTGCCTAGATTAAAATCTGGCTTAAGCTTGAAAGACAGTTTGATGTTAATATTAAAACTGGAAAAGAAAAAAAAAAGAAAAAAGTTTAAAACCTCTGTTTCAAAAGTTCCTCCATAGCAATAAAATTCTAAATTAGTTTTTACTGATTAAAGGGTTTCACACAGAGTTTGGGGTGTGTATGGTTTGTTGTTCAAAGAACATTTTGAGTCTCATATATTTATATTCAGTTTGTCAAATTTCTGAAAAAAATTGACTTTCTTTGACAAGTCATTAAAAAAAAAAAAAGAATACATGTCCACTCCACAATGGTAGGTTTAAAAAAAGTACTTTCAGAAAATCTTGCCCAGAACATTGTTCAGAAGCGAGGTAGACCACAAAATTTCTGAAAACTCCAGGAGATATGACAGAAATCTGACCAACAAAGTTAATATACTGAAGTGTTGAATGATTATGCTGCCACAGAATTTCACAAACTGGATGTTGTAATTATGCGTATAATATCAATCAAATGTAATTTCTATTGTGCAAGTTATAGCATCTTACATAAATCATAACAGGCAGAAGATTAGTTAGTGGCTAACTTTAAGCTTTAAATCTTAGCTATATCCATTGGTCTCATGGAGAAATCCTTTCATCAATATATTGATATTAAGCTGCTAAAATGTGAGATGTGGTAAGTGGTGACTGGTAGGAAGTTGGCTGTGAAAAAGATGGTATAACAGCATTTTTAATTTGCTTAAACAATCTTTCATCTGAGCTTCTTCACTGCTTAAGAATTTTTTTTTTCTACGTATATTCTGAGAAAGGAGAAAGTATAATAGATGTAGCAAGACGAGATATATTTGATACTCAAAACTTATTTCCATCAAGTGAGTACTTGACTTATTCAAGAATGAAAGTGTACTTTTTGGTTTTCTGTTGCTTCTAGTTATTTTTATTTGCCAGATTCATCATATATTTTGCAACATTTCCCAGAAAAACTACAGAAGGACAGAATAAACCAGGATTTAGGCTGCTTTATTTTTGAAGGTATTTTATTGCTTATTGAAAACAATGGTGTTTCCTAAAGGAATGAAAATTACAGTTTCAAATGCATCATCTAAATTCAATATATAATATTCTTTAAGGAGATAATGTGCTTTACATTGGTTTCTACTTTATGTTCATATACGTTTCAGTAAAAAGTAACTAAACAAACGGGGCTTAATGTTCTTTTTTAGTCACCTCAGCTCCTATGTATGTTGTTGACTCATTCTATGATATCTTTGTTTCCTAGCTAGGGGCTTCAAAGGTATCAAAACTACATTTGCTAATAGCTCCCAGAGAGGTTTTTGTTATTACTCTGCTGCTGCAGCTATCACTTCCCTTTGAATAAAACATATTTTGTACAAATATTGCATAACTGGGACTGGTTCTACACTTATCTCTTGTTCTTCTTTACTCAGTTCTTTAATTTGATTTTTTTCTTTTCCTGTTATCCCTCCCACACTCCCAAAATATGTGCTTTTTCTTTCTCTCTCCAAATTCACTAATCAGGCAACAGGGATTAGTTTGGGGTAGTTCCGTTTTTTTCAGGAATGAAATTTTTTCCTATCATCTCAATCATTTATAATCATTACTATGGTTAACTGCCCTATCAATTTCAAAATAAATAGACTTACTAATGCCATTAAAATCTCAGTTTTGGTTTTCAGTTATTTGTTTTGGCTTTTTTTGGCATTTTAAGAATTATTTCTGAACCTATGTGTAATTAGAAATGTGTGCTCATTAGAAATTCTGACCTGCTTCCAAATGAAGAGAAGATGTTTACACACTGTCCTGGAAACAGTCCCATTGTTTATGCAGCTCTAGATAGGTAAACATTGCTCAAAGCATGATATGTGGGACTATTTAATTAACTTTGCTTTATTTTTTTACATGTAATAGAATATATGATGAGCTATTCAAAAATATTTTTAAAGTATTTGGTATTTTTATTGGTTATATAAATCTGATGTATTGTTTTGGTTAAATTTCTAAAATTCTTATTAAAATAAAAGGGAGTGGATAGAATTATTTTTTTTAAATTATTTAGGAGATTTGTAAAAGATATATTCATTGACAATATTAAAGATATTGCAGCAATGATTAAAACAATAAATTGCATACTATTACTCTAAGCAATAGTATTTGAGAAAATTGTAATACATTTAATATCTGTATATATTAATGTGACTATATTAAATGTTACCTATATTTTAATTTCTTTTTTTTGTTTTCTCATCCCTTTCCCACTAACTTGAAAAAAAAAAAGAAATTTAGAACTCCTATTAAGATTTCAATTGACTACTAATAAATTCTTGTCTTTGCATATGAGGTGTGTTCTTTTGGCCCCACTGGATGAGTCAAACTAGGGTGTTAAAATTTAGCTGCAAGTATATATACTTGCATGCTGAGCTGACCATAAGAAAAAATGAGGTGATGCCAGAATATAAAAGCTCATAATGTATCTATTTTGTGACTGTTGTGTTTACTTATATCCATAATCAATAACTAGTTGAGAGTGCTAAACTTCTATGTTACTAAAAGCAATAGCCGATAAGGTTATAGAGAACTAGAAACAGTGTCATCGCACTCCTAGGTTGTATGGCTGAAGTAACTGAGAAAAATTAATAAGATAAATCCTTATAATTCATCACTGCTGCATTACAGTATATTTGTATTTATCTTTTTAACAGATCTTTACACATGTATACACATTATGCTACTAATGCTAGGACCATCACTGAAACTCCTAGGTGATCATACAATATAATGAATGCAATTGTGTGACAAGGTACAGACCTAGGAAAAATTCTCTATGTCATTGTTTTGGCCAGTAATGTTGGCAGTAATTGTAATTACAATTCTTAGCATTCTTAGGACACTTAAAATAGATAAATTGACACTGATGTTTGAAAGTTTTCCATTATACTCTGAGGCATAATTTTTATTTTCATACATCAACATAACATTTTAATATAACAACATCAGATAAAAGCTTGCAACAAATTTTGTCCATAGTGTGCTACAAGATAAAATTTATAATTACGAATACTTTAAAATATTTTGCAGGAAAATTTTTTGCTTTTCCTCCAGGAAAGCAAGGCTCCATCATGCATAATGGTTACTTGGGAAGACAAACGCTGTAACTCTGAACATCCCCAGCTTTTTTTTTCACACCACTTTATATGCTGAACATGACATTGTATGGTATGGAATATCCCTTTGGTCAGTTGGGGTCAGCTATCTTGGCTGTGTCCCCTCCCAACTTCTTGTGCACTCCCAGTCTACTCTCTGGTGAGGTGGTGAGAGAAGCAGAAAAGACCTTGACTCTGTGTAAGCACTGCTCAGCAATAACTAAACCATAACTGTGTTATGAACGCTGTTTTAATCACACATACAAAACATAGCCCCATACTAGCTACTGTGAAGAAAATTAACTCTGTCCCAGACAAAACCATCACATCAATAAACCACTAGCCATTAATTAAATAGCTGTCCATCATGTCTTGATTTACACCATCTCTACAGTGTGCATAATGTTGCATACCTAAGGATTTGTACAGTTACAGGCAGAATAAATTATTTACATGACATACAGATGAGCAGAGAGCTAGTATCATTCTGTAGTTACCAATAATCTGCAGGTAAATCATTCATAAAAGTTGACAATGTATCTTCTTTTTGGCAGGGTTTGCACATCCAAACCCAGTTTATTATAGACTAATTTCAGCTTCATGTTGCACTTTAATTTCTGAATATAAGGATAAAATATCTAGCAGCCTCCTGTAGTATAAGACTACATGTTTGTGTTACATTCTTAAACAGATAAATACTCCAGATGTTCAATAAAATTATTTCGTCTGAAACTGAAATTATGGTAATTTTTATGTGTTTCAATATATAACTCTTTAAGAGAAACACTAGCATTTATAGTACTAGCTTGCTGGAAAAATAGACTGTCCTATTTGTCTACTGACAGAAAAATATTATGCCATCTTATACTAAATGTAATATACATGAAACAAGCTATATCAAATCATACCAAGATTGACCATACTTTTCCACTCAGACCAACAGTGGATACCTAGAGAAAACTGTGAGTACATAATGAATTAATTTCAGAACACTGTTCCAATACTCAGTAATTTATGATTCAGGACAGGACTCCAAACAGATTCTTCTAGAACTCCACCTGTAATCAGCCTTTGTTCACTGATGACATTAAGTACTACCTTTGCTTGCTTCTGTCAAGAATTTACTGTTTCAAACATTTTCCTATTATCCCATAGAACAATTTTTTTCTTCCAAATTTCCCAGTTACTTCAGTTTTCATAGGAATAATTGGGTTAAGGTCACTTTCAGAACTTTACCACCAGGCAATAAAGCCAGTTACTGCCTTAATAACACTATTTTTGTGTAGAAAGCGTTGAGGACAGACTAGATGGTGGAAGACTGAATGCAGATGATCATGAATCTCTGGGGAAGTAAAGATATTTAGTATAGATAGAATTTAGTATAGATACTGCTTTTCTATGGAGAGAAGGTCAATCCTCATGAATAAGCCTAGAGCTGTATCCTTCTTTGTCTTCTTTTGTTTATTTTTTTTAATTTCAATTATTTTTCTTACATTAATCCTATCCATCTTTTGTGTCTGTTAGCTAAAAAAGAATTGTTTAATACTTTTAAGGTGCATTTATGTTGCTTGCTCTGTGTCTTTGTGTGTAGCTAAAGACACACTAACTCAGTGGGGGTTTATAATGGAATGCTTTCCTTTTTCCCTGAAATTTGGCGACAAAGTTAAATATTCTAAATGCTGGAGTTGATAAGCTGATCATAAAATAAACTCTTCCTTGTTACATGAAAGATTCCTACCTTAAGACTGAAAACACACTGGAAAGACTAGAAAAGTCCTCTATGCTAATTCTGGTTTCAATGATCTATAGCTTTATTGCAAAGGTTTATCAGCCTTGCTTTAACATATCCTTATGTTTATGTTTGTACTAACATAGTCAAATTCATATCTTGTTTTGCAGCATGCTGATGACAAGGCTCCCTAATGACCTTCTAAAACGATGAGTTCTCAGATACATACAAAATACAAATTACACACCTTTGGAAAAATTCTTCAGCGTTGTTGCACAGTTCTGGATGCAGAAAAGGTAGTGAAAGTAAATTGTTAAAATGTAAAAGGAATTCAACATGCCATAAAACACAAGGTCTGGATGTTGTTTAATGGCACTTGATGTCAACACAAAGCTCAAATTCAATCATTTCAAGGCATATATCAGTGTTGGGATAGCATAGTTTTAGTAGAAACATAACATCACAAAAATCAGATTTATTTAACTAAGATTTTAACTGTAGTCAAAATTCAGTCCTGCATGTCAGCTGTGGGATGACATGATAACTATGATGAAGCAGTTCAATGGTACTATGATCAACATTGGTTTTATTACATGAAATTAGTCTACATTATTTTGTGTAAAGAAAAGTGTTAAGTGAAAAAATCTACAATCATATCCTTTCTTAATATATATAAAACCAAAAAATTGTTAAGATATTATTTTTGCTAGGCATAATACAATTTTATAAAAAGCAGACAGTCACCTAGGATTCCTTCAGGATTGAGGGAGAATAGTAATGTTAAAAGTTTTGTATTATGTCTTCAGTACCTCCCTGAGAATAAAGTATTTCCTTTAGGACATTTATAGCATCTGTTAACATACAATACCACATGGTGCATTAATATAATAAAACTTAAATACTGTCATGTCATATTTGGAAATGATCATGTGATGAGACTGTTCCTCCATTTCTCCAGATTCCTAGCCCTAAGGTTCTTATGTGATCAAATTTAATTTTGTAATGAAATAGCCACATCCCTAAGATGTTTTAGTTTTTCATGGTACACACCCATAAGTTTATGCAAATTATTTCCCTAGTTATATCTTGCAGAAATCTAAACCAACAAAAAAGAACCCCTTATATTCTTTTTTGTTACACAGACTTAAAGACTATTCTCCTTCCCAGCAAAGTTTTATGTTATAAGGTAGTGTAATACCAGCATAATTAGAGTATATAAAGAACTAGAGAATATAAATAATATATTATGTATGTAGCCAAAATAATGGAGCAGAAAGCTGCTGCTAATTAAACATTTGTAAAATATTTTCAGGTATAACAAACAAATGTGAATTATGGTAATGAACAAAACACATATACAGACCAAAACCGAAGACAAAATATAGGCAATATTTTGCAATTTCTTTTACACTGTGAGAAGATAAGGTAAATTTGTTCTGTATGTAAGCATCTAAGCCCTCTGTAAGTGGACTTATAAGAGATGTGTACTCAAATCAAAATGAAAGAAAAAAAAAAGTTTTCCAAGTAAAACTTAAATTCTGAAAACTATTAACTTAAGAATTAATCATGAAAAATAAAGTAAAACAATTTAATTAATAAATTTGCTTGCTTAAATGCAAGAGATGGAAGAGAAAAAGGACTGCAAGTCTCAGTATATATGTAATTTTCTCCTCAGCCTTCAACAACGAGGTCTCCTAGGCTTTTGTGATTAATGAAAGGGTTTAAGGTTGAGTAAAAATATCAGAGGTAGGTGAGGATCAAATCAGGGATTACTTGAGCAACCTTTACTCATAAAAACCCATAGCACCCGACAGGCTGCATCTTGTGGTGACAGAGGTGGAAGATGTCCTTGTGAGGCTGTTGTCTGTCATGTTTGACAGGTAATAGAAATTGGGAAGATTCTTAATAATTATAGAAGGACAACTGTTGTACTATCTTCAAAACAGGACGAAAGAACAATCCAGAAGACTATAGGCTGTTGGGATCACCCTGCATGGCTCGACCTTAAGGAGAAGGAGCTGTGGCATTGAGAAGATGGTAAACAGCTGGATATCTGCACTGCTTGGCCTTGAGGAGAAGGAGCTGTGGTAAACAACTAAGAAGAAGCAAAGGAGCACAGGAACACCTGCAAGCAGCGAATCCTGACTGTGTGAGAGGCGCATGGACGGCGCACGGACAGCGCATGATATTTTGTATATAGCTAATTGCAATAGTGTGTGTAACAAGCTGTAACCAATCATGAGTGTGTGCGCAGTGACTAAGCGAAAATTATGATATATATTGGAATCAGACAAGACAATAAATGGCTTCAGAATATAACTCTCATAGAGTTGTGAAGTCCATCCTTCTCCCGCAATAGGCCAGTCAGCTTCATTTTGGTCTGTGAGAAAAATCATGAATTGACTCCTCTTGGAACACATTTCTGGGCATATGAAGGAGACAAGCATGATTAAGAATAGCCAGCATGGATTTACCAAGGGTAAATCATGCCTGATTAATCTGATGGTTTCTGTGATAAAATAACTAGATTTAAGGGCAAGTGAGGAGTAGTGGATGCTATTTATCCCAGCTTTAACAAGGTTTTCAGCACTGTCTACCACAAAATTCTTGTGTCCATGTTGGTATTTTATAGTCTTGATGGGAAGACAAGCAGATGTGGAAAAACTGATTAGTTTGTTGGGTCAAGAGTATAGTGGTAGTGGAGACCGGTAATAAGAGGCATACCACAAAGGTCTGTACTGGGACCTGTCTTGTTTAACATCTTTATCAATGACCTGGAGGAGGTATCACAGTGCCCGCTCATCAATTTTGCAGATGGAAACCAAATTGAAGGACCATTTGAGACCCTAGAGCACAGCGCTCCCTCCTCTAGAGGGAACTAGATGGGCTGCAGGAATTGGCTGACAGGAACCTCATTAAATCCAACAAGGAAAAATACAAAGATCTGCTCCTGGGAAGGAAAATCCCTAGCAGCATTACAGGCTGGGGACTGACAATGTAGGGAGCAGCTCAGGGGGAAAAGCCTCTAGTGGCCCTGGCAGCAGATAGGCCAAGAGCATCTGGGGCTGTATGAATCAGAGCACAGGCAGCTGGCTGAGGCAAATGATTGCTTCTCTTATTCAGAAATTATTAGACCACATCCAGGTTACTGTGTGCAGTTTTGGGACCTCCAACACAGGAAAGACTTATAAGCTGAGACAAGTTTAGTCAAGGGACATCAAGACAGTCAACGTTGCAGCAGTTGTTCTGTATGCAAAGGCTGAGAGACCACAGCTTGCTCAACCTGGGCAAAGAACAGCTGAGGAGGGACCTAACTGTAGTTTCCAGTGCCTATGGGGAGGTCATCAAGGTAACAGATCCAGGCTCCTCACAAAGGCATGTGGCAGGAGGATGAGACAAATCAGGCATAAATTCAAGGTAAGCTTCAGGCTAGGTGTAAAGAATACCTTCTTCACCATGAGGACAGTTGAGCAATGGAGCAGGTTGCTCAGAAAGGATGTGCAGTCTCTATCCTTGTAAGTTTTCAAGACACAAATACACCAATCAAGCTCTGAGCTGCCTTGTCTGATATCAGACCTGACCTTCTTTAGAGCAGGGGGATGAGCTGGAGACCTCCTGAGATACCTTCCTACCAGAATTATCCTATAGTCTTATGATTCTAAGTCTTCACCTAAAACTTCTTAATTTTTGATTCAACTGACATGAAAGGACACTGGAATTGCAGAGCTTAGAATCCGAATCCCCAGCACTCTGATAAGATCCTTTTGGAACTGTGGACTTTCAGAAGAACTATCAAAATCAATAATAAAACAGTGGTTTGCATTTGGGGACTTTGAAATTTTCACTTTAAATTTCAAGCACAAGGTGGTCTGGATCAAGAGACTTGGACCTTCATTCATCTCTTTTGGAATGCAACATAAACTTATTACTCTTCCCTAATAAAAATGCTAAAAACCCCATAATTAATTAGAAGGTCTGCAGTCTGTCTTCTTATGCATGTGTTCTATTGCAACATACAACTGCTGTTCAATCAAAAGCAAGAAAAAGGTACTGAAAACTTATGCATTGATGTCAATGTGTCAGGGAGCAGAAAGGACTGACTGCTTCCCCTATGGTAAGGAGCTAGGCACCATGAGGATCCCAGGGTGAGCCATGTTCTTCCCAACAGGTGCGATCCCACGGGTCCTGAGGGTATTGGGCAGAGTTGGGGGCCAGTAATAGTGTCCATAAACAGCTCCAAACATTTTAAATGGTGAGCCAGGACCAGGGGCCAGCTGGTGGATCCTGTCAGAAGCAGCATGTGATGGGGTCACAGACTAACTACACTGTGGGTCCAAGGTGCCTGTCCAGGGGGCAAACTCCCAAAGTGCTCGGCTAAAGTCCAGAGATGGGGCTCAGAACACACCCACCCATGGTGTTACTCCATGGTGCCCAGGGCTGAGATGAAATAAGGTTCCTGAGATCCTTGTGCACGAGTGCAGTGGGATTCCAGGTGAGGCTGGTAAAGGACAGTAAGGCCTCCTGGAGTCCTTATGGTCCTTACACATAGGACATGCCTAGATATCAGACCATGATGTTATACGACACATTTATGTTCCCCTAAGTGACCTGCATGTCACTTAAGTATGGCTGCACAGTTCTTGACAAGATGTTAAGTTTGTTATGAAGGAAACTGGAGCTTAGCAGGAAGAGAGGAAAAAGCAGAGGAAATCAAAAGAGAATGATGGAGAGAATGATGGTATGGAGTTGTCTTGGTTTCATCTGAGACAGAGTTAATTTTTTTCACAGAAGCTAGTATGAGGCTGTGTTTTACATTTGGGATGAAAATAATGTCGATAACATACTGATGTTTTCAGTTGTTGCTAAGCAGTCAAGGACTGTCCATCTTCTCATGCTGACCTGCCAGCGAGAAGGCTGGGGTTGCACAGGAAGCTGAGAGGGGACGCAGCCAGGACAGCTGACTCAAACTGGCAAAGGGATATTCCCTATCATATGATGTCCTGCTCAGCATATAAAGCTGGAGGAATAAACAGGAAGGGGGAGGGGGGCATTTGGGGTGATGGTGTTTGTCTTCCCAATTGAGCATTAACACGTGATGGAGCCCTGCTTTCCTAGAGATGGCTGAACACCTGCCTGCCCATGGGAAATGGTGAATGAATTCTTTGTTTTGCTTTGCTTGTGTGGATGGCTTTTGCTTTCCCTATTAAACTGTCTTTATCCCATCCCACAGGTTTTCTCACTTTTACTCTTCCGATTCTCTCCCCATCCCACCATGGGGGAGTGAACGAGCATCTGCAGGGTGCTACGTTGCTGGCTGGGCTTAAACGATGACAGGAGCATATTCAGATGTCACCTCCAGATCTCATCCACAGCATGGATTAGGAACACAGCAGGTTTATACAGAGAATGATTTGAAAAATTATACTTAAATCCCTGTATATAAATAGAGAAGATTATTTTTTTAAGCTTATAGTTTAAACAATGTTTGAAAAACAGGGTAATATTTTACCTAATTCCTTAGATGTGAAGAAAAGTTGAAGCATTTGACAGTATGAGAGCCACAGAGGTCAGATCAAGATTGAAAATGAGTAAAGTTCAAGGAATATACACGTGGTGAGGATGCACTCATATGAAAGAAGGAAAGAATGGCATGAAAAGGGAGAATCAATGTCTGTCTCAAACATTGGAACAAAACTTCAGATGTCTGAAGAATTTTTCTGGTACTCAGGAATACACTCCTTTTCTTTCTTGGTTTCAGTGAATTTCCCACAGTATCTCAGATCTCATTGGAGTTATGGAGGCATTTATTTCAGTCAGAGAAAGTGAAAGAGGGAGAATGAATAGCCAACTTTAAAAAGGTTATATATCCATTTAAAAGCTATTTATGCTGCCAGTTTTACTTAGTCTGAACATGCTTCACCACACTTGTCACGCTACACACTTCATAAACTACCATTAAATTTTCCAGAGTTTCCTGGTCTGGTAGCTACTGGTACTCACTTGCTTAAATATCTCTCAATTGTTTCCAGTCAAAGAATAAAGTTCCTGCACAAAATTACTATACAAGTAACTGATCAAGAAAGTAGAAAGGCAAACAAAATCAATCCAATGAAGATCAGTTTAGATTTAAATCCTTTGGGTCAGACACTTGAAAAAGAAAGGTCTATAGCCATGTTCAGGCTTAGTGTACTAGGATCAAGCCTGGTGAGGGGAACCAGAATTTGACACAGCACTGAGGTGTTCACACAGGACCATAGTGATGAGGCTGGGCTGAGGTCAGACCAGGAAAACAGTCCACAAGTCAGGGTCAATGGGATCAAGTACTGCTGCATCTGATCTGGAGATCACCAAGACTTCAACACAGCTCAGATAATAATGGAGGACCCAGGCTGGGATGGAGCTCCTGGGCCTATGGGTAGGGTATGTAGGTGGAGGCCCCAGGTGAGGCTGATCAGGGACATTTAAGTTTATTGGTGCCCTGAGAAAAAACTACATTTCACCTTTGTCTCTAACATAAATCTTAAAATCATGTAATTTCTCAACTGATGTTCCATAAATACTGCAATATAGTTGTTTTTTTTTTAAGAATATAGATCTACCCAAATCTTATGGGAAGAAAAGGAAAAGGTTAATTTTTTCACATACTTTATCAACAACAGTGTTAAATGTGAAGCACTGCCAACAACTCTAAGTATATTTTATTAATATTTCTTTATATATAAAAGTTATTTGTTCTGAATTTACATTCTAATCTATATTTTTTTCTTACAAACACTTTATGCCAAAATACAGAAATCAAATAGGCTAAGTAGGCCTGGCTGAACAGTGAGTTTTTACTGTTACTCAGGAAGAAAAGGAGAGATTATCACCTTTGGAAGAAGGGGAAGGCAACTCAAGAAGAGTACAAGGATCTCGTTAGCTCAAGCAGCAACAAAATCAGAAAGGCAAAAGCCCAGCTAGAACTCAATCTGGTCATGGTCATAAGGGAAAACAAAAAATGTTTTTAAAAATATATACAACAAAAAGAGAACCAAGGAGACTCTCCATCCCTTATTGGATACCCAGGGGGGAGTATTGTCATGAAGGATGAGGAAAAAGCTGAGTTTAGTTAGTGACGACTTTTCCTCAATCTTTAATAGCCAGACAAAGTATCCTCAGGATATTCAGCTCCCTGAGCAGGGAGACAGGGATGGAGAGCACAATAAAATCCCTGTAATCCAGGAGGAAACAGTTAACGACCTGCTATGCCACCTGGACACACACAAGTCTATGGGGCCAAGATGGGATCCACCCGAGAGTACTGAGGGG
>NW_010542447.1:0-13193 GCF_000687285.1 Phaethon lepturus | reverse complement strand
TGCCCCTGTACTTGACACTGGTGAGCTCACATCTTGCACACTGTGTTGGGTTTTGGGCCCCTCACTACAAGAACGACATTGATTTGCTGGAGTGTGTCCGGAGAAGAGCAACAAAGCTGGTGAGGTGTCTGGAGCACAAGTCTTATGAGGAGCGGCTGAGGGGACTGGAGTTGTTCAGTCTGGAGAAGAGGAGGCTGAGGGGAGACCTTCTTGCTCTCTGCAACTACCTGAAAGGGGTTGTGGCAACATCAGTGTTGGTCTCTTCTCCCAACTAACCAGCGATAGGACAAGAGGAAATGGCCTCAAGTTGCACCAGGGGAGGTTTAGACTAGATGTCAGGAAAAGTTTCTTCACAGAGAGAGTGGTCAAGCATTGGAACACGCTGCCCAGGGCGGTGGTGGAGTCACCATCACTGGAAGTATTCAAAAATTGTGGATGTGGCGCTCTGGAACATGGTTTAGTGGGCATGCTGGTGTTGAGTTGATGGTTGGAATTGATGATCTTAGATGTCTTTTCCCATCTTAATGATTCTGTGATTCTGTGATTCTGTAAAATGAAAAAAAGTGTTAATATAGTCTGTTCCTATTGGCTTTGTCTCACTGCTAATGGAAGAGAAACAAGAATCATTCCTCAACCCTAGGGAAATGGCTTTCATACACTGCCTGAACTGGCTTGTAAGGACACTTCAAAGACTGCCCTTTGCAGAGCAGGCTGGTGGTGCCCCTATTACCACAGCAATGTCCTGAATCCAAAATGGCTTTACACATAATTATGATTTTTGTTTCTTTCCGCGTTCACTATCTTGCCACTGTGATGCTAAAGAAACAGTCAGCTCATGATGCACTAGGAGAAACTAAATGACTCTGTATGGAAGATTAAAAATGCACATGAATCTTCAGCTGAAAAATATATCAGACTTCAACAAAAATAAGTATGTTCTATGAAATTTCACAAGTGTATGAAGCCAGTTTCCCTGGTCTGTCTTCTCATTCACTTCCACACTCACTGTCTTCATGACATAGCTTGCTAGAAGTCATGAGACAACTTCCTGAACACCTGAATGGTTATGCATACATTTAAAGTTCAACAAGATGAATTCCAAATGTAATGAAGCTGTTTCTAGGACATTATCTGCAAGACAAACACCACTGATTAGATGATACCACCTGAAACAGATTTGTTTTGGTGCTTTACTGAGTGAATAAAGTTGTAGTTTCTCAAATTTTTTCAACTTTAATGTGAACAAATCCTAGCATGTCTGGGGAAAATAGCTCTGCATGACAGATGAGAAGGAATAGCAACAGACAGTGTACAATCAATTTTTATTGCCTAGAGCCATATTTTTCATAGAAGGTAGTCCTTTGGAAGTTTGTGTGCTAATTTTAAAGCTAAGAGAGGGTAAGCTTGTTTTTGATCCTTCAAATTCTGGTAGCATTCTAAAGTCTAACGTTTAGATATGAAATTAAACTTGCAGTCATTATCTTTATCAGAGGGTAAAGGGCTTTAGTATATTAAGGTAACATTTTGAAACTGCCACTTTTCCTTGGGGAGGATTAGACTGGAATGGACTTCACATCAGAAGTATAATTTTGTTCAGCTGTAGTGATTTTACATGGAATTTTAGATCATATTAGATATTTTTTGTCTGTTTATTTTTTTCTACTGTCTTAAACCATCCCAACCATTTTCCTTTAAAAGTTTTTTTTAAACATATAAAAAGTATACAGGTCAAAGGAATTTTAAATTATTTTATCATTTGTTTCTTGTCCCACACAGAATAATAGAAAATTCTGTAGATAATGAAATTTTGTACAAAAAAATTCTTGTGGCCTGCTGATAGCACACAGAGGCTTATAATTCTACTAGATTTGAATACATATGTAATTGCTTTGTAGTTATCCCATGTATCTATTTATAATTTCATGATATAGTAAATACAACGGGAAATCTCTCTCTTTCCTGCTTCCTTCTTCTCCAAGAGTAGGTAGTATTTTACAGAATAAGTGGAATGCCAGATCTAGACACCTTTCCCCTTTTGAATTGCAAATTATTTTCAGTAATATTAGTTCAAATGCCAACAATTCTTCAGCAACATTGTTCATGGTTTTCTGTTTTAAACAAATGCATTGAAATTTTATAAAAAGCATAGTCAGTATAGAGTTTTATAACTGATTTCATGTAAATCAAAAAGTATTTTAAATACAGAATAATGTTCTTAACATCATCTATGTCTTGAATTATTTTTCACTAATTTTTTTCTCAATATATTTTTGTCAACATTATACAAATGAGTTACACGTTGCACAGTCAGTTCTTCTCCAATATATGTGTCTGTTTATGATTTTACATGGCATCTAGAAGTAGCATAGTAGTAATTGTTGACCTGATTTTGTTTTGACAGTGAACACACCCTTAAAAAGGATCAAAAGGCTATCCTGCAGAGATTATTTACAGTTGTAGTAAATTTTCTAGAATCAAGATTACTTTGGATGGAGAAAATGTCATTTATATAAAGCTTCTAGAAGTGAAGAACAGAGCGCCAGAAGAAAACATATAGAAACTGTGTCAATTTAAGAAAAAACTCAGTGAAGATGATACAATAAGCTGGACTACTTTTTATATTACTTTAGGATCAGAGCAGTTACATCAGTGGAACAGTTTAATTATCTTACAGATTTTATAACCTCTTAGTAGGACTGATGGAGGGAAAAAAAAACCCCACAAAAAAGAAACATATGAAAACACAGGCTTTCCCACAGCAAGCTGTGGGATGATGTGCCAAGGTTAGAGGGACCTAGCGAGGTCCCTTAGCAAGTTACACCAGGGAAAGACCTGAAAAGAACTAAGGGGTGTTCTTCTAAGAGGATGGCATAGCCAACAGCCCAGCTGAAATGCCACTACACCACTGCACGCAGCATGGGCAACAAATTGGAGGAGCTGGAAGCCACCATGCTGCTAGAAAGCTGCAACCTGCTTGCCATTACCAAAACCTGGTGGGATGAATCCCACTGCTGGAGTGCAGCTGTCGATGGCTACAGGCTGTTCAAAGGGACAGGCGAAGAAGGAAGGGAGGAGGCGTTGCCCTCTAAATCAAAAAAGGGAGAGAGTGTGAAAAGCTGTCCCTGAAAAGTAGCCATGAGCAGGTTGAAAGCTTATGGGTAGGAATCGTGGACCTAGGCAAGACAGGAACCATGGCATTGGTGTCTACTACAGGTTGCCTGATCAAGGGCAGTCTACTGATGAAGCCTTCTCACTCCATGTACAGGAGGCATTGTACTGCCATGTCCTTGTCCTGCTGGGGGCTTGAACAACCCCAACATCTGCTGGAAAATTCACAGCAACATGTAAGCAGTCCAGGAGACTCTTGGACTGCATGGAGGACAACTTCCTGTGCCAGATAATAGATAGCCCTACCAGAGTGGATGCCATACTGGACCTTTTGGTCACCAGTACAAGTGAGTTGACTGGTGGTCTCAAGACTGGAGGCAGCCTGGGCTGCAGTGATCATGCACTGGTGGAGTTCGCAGTCCTGAGGGATAGGGGGCAGGTGAAAAGTAAACTCAGGACCCTGAATTCTGGGAAAGCAAACTTCCAGTTCTTCAGGAAGTTAGTCAACAGGACCCCCTGGGAAACTGCCCTCAGGGAAAAGGGAGCAGAACAGAGCTGGCAGACCTTTATGGATGGTTTCCATACAGTGCAAGAGCTCTCAATCCCCAGGTGTAAGAAATTGGGAAAGGAAGGCAAGAGGCTGGCACAGCCACACTGAGACTTGATGTTCAAACTAAAGGGCAAGAAGGAAATGTGCAGGCAGTGGAAGCAGGGACGAGTATCCTGGGAAGAGTACCTGGATGTTATCCGGTTGTGTAGGGGTGTGGTCAGGAACACCAAGATGTGGCTGGAGACTCAAAGAATAATAAAGGTTTCTACAGGTATGTCAGCCAGAAAAAAGAAGGTCAAAAAAAGAGTAGGACCCTTGATGAACATGACTGGCAGACTGGTAACAACAGATGAAGAGAAGTCTGAGGTATTCAACAACTTCTTTGCCTTGATCTTTGCTGGCAGTGTCTCTTCCCACACATCTTGAGGGGATGGACCACAAGACAGGGACTGGAGGAACAAATTCCTCTGTTTTTTTCCCACTGGAAAAAAAGGTCATGTTTGAGACCACCAGAGGAACCTGAACATACACAAGTCTATGGGACCTGACAAGATGCACCCCAGGGTCCTGAGGGAATCGGCTGATGTAGTTGCCAAACCACTCTCCATGATATTTGAGAAGTTGTGGCAGTCAGGTGAAGCACCTGGAGACTGGAAAAAGGGAAACACATTGCGCAATTTTCAAAAAGGGTAGCAAGGAGGACCCTGGGAACTACCGACCCGTCCGCCTCCCCTCTTGTGCCTGGGAAGATCATGGAACAGATCCTCCTAGAAGCTATGCTAAGGCACAAAGAGGACAGGGAGGTAATTTGACACAGCCACCATGGATTCACCAAGGACAAGTCATGTCTCACCAACCTAGTGGCCTTCTGGGATGGATTGACCACATCAGTGGACAAAGGAGAAGCTACCAATGTTGTCTGTCTGGACTTCTGAAAGGCCTTTGACATGGTCCCCCACAACATCCTTCTCTCTAAATTGGAGGGAGATGAATTTGATGGGTGGACTGTTGGGTGGATGAGGAATTGGTTGGATCCTCTCAACCAGAGGGTAATGGTCAATGACCAGATGAGACTGTGACAAGTGGTGTCCCTCAGGGGTCCCTATTGGGACCAGTACTCATTATCTTCATCAATGCCATAGACAGTGGGATTGAGTGCATCCTCAGCAAGTTTGCAGACAACACCAAGCTGAGTGGTGCAGTTGACACGCCTGAAGGGCAGGATGCACCTGGACAAGTTTGAGGAATAGGCCTGTGTGAACCTCATGAGGTTCAACAAGGTCAAGTTCCAGGGTCCTGCACCTGGGTCATGGCAACCCCCCGGTATCAATCAAGACAGGGGGATGAAGGGATTGAGAGCAGCCCTGCCAAAAAGGACTTGGGGATACTGGTGGATGAAAAGCTGGACATGAGCCAGCAATGTGCGCTCTCAGCCCAGAAGGCCAGACACACCCTGGGTTGCAATCAAAGAAACATGGCCAGCAGCTCGAGGGAGGTGATTCTGCCTCTCTACTCTGCTCTCATGAGACCTCTGAGCCAGCAATGTGCGCTCTCAGCCCAGAAGGCCAGACACACCCTGGGTTGTAATCAAAGAAACATGGCCAGCAGCTCGAGGGAGGTGATTCTGCCTCTCTACTCTGCTCTCATGAGACCTCACCTGTTGTACTACATCCAGCTCTGGAGCCCTCAGCACAGGAAAAACATGGACCTATTGGAGTGGGTCGAGAGGAGGGACACAAAAATGATCAGAGGGGTAGAACACCTGTCTTGTGAAGAAAACCTGAGAAAGTTGGGGTTGTTCAACCTGGAGAAGAGAAGGCTCTGGGGAGACCTTCTTGCAGCCTTCCAGTACTTCAAGGGGGCTTATAAGAAAGATAGGGACAGATTTTTTAGCAGGGCCTGTAGCGATAGGACAAGGGGTAATGGTTTTAAACTACAAGAGGGTAGATTTAGACTAGATAGACGGAAGAAATTTTTCACAGAGAAGGTGGTGAAACACTGGCACAGGTTGCCCAGAGAGTTGGTAGATGCCCCATCCCTGGCAACATTCCAGGTCATGCTGGACGGGGCTCTGAGTACACTGATCTAGTTGAAGATGTCCCTGCTGATTGCTGTGGGGTTGGACTAGATGACCTTTAAAGGTCTCTTCCAGCCCAGAGTTTCTATTATCGTAAACCATGAATTACTTTTTATCATGTGACTGTCGCTTGCTTTCTTATATACAGAAAATAGAAATGTTTGGAACATCAGATGTTCAGATGTTGATAATATTTCAAATTCTTTTGTATAGCTATTTATTTTGAGAGTGGCACAATAAGGGAAATACAAAAAAAATATTTTTCAGAGAATAAATTATACAGTGCTTGATGGGACACTGAAAGGTTTCTGTCTCCCTAAGGCAAAATAAGCTATACCTAACCTATCTCTGTTATTTCTGATGGTTAACTTGGTTTCACTTTTGAGCTTGGGTATGGAATTTTATCTTGAGACTGAGTAACATGCTTAGACTTTGAAACACTTGAGTATCTAAAGCATAGCCTGGGAGAATCTCATCAAAACATGCCCCTGGCACACATTGCCCAGAGAGGTGGTAGATGCCCCATCCCTGGAAATGTTCAAGGTCAGGTTGGATGGGTCTCTGAGCAAATTGTTGCAGTTGAGGATGTCCCTGCTCACCACAGGTGGGATGGACTAGATGACCTTAAAATGTCCCTTCCAACCCAAAGATTCTATGATTCTATGATTCTATGTACTTGCTATTGAGATACAAAACCAGTGTTACAGATGTTTATGTTTTACAGATGTTTATGTTATAAACATAAAAGAACTTTAAATATTTCTTGAAGAAAGGAAAAGGAAGACTGTGTCACCTAAAATAAAATTATATGCAAAAAGGAATAGATGTTTCCTCACTAATATCACAAAAAGTTTACTTGTCAGAAAATCTGTTTGGTGCTTTCAAGAAAATAGTTTAGTTTTTTGACATGTCATATTATGCATTAAGATGAACTCACTTGAAGACATATTTACTAATGTAAATTTAAAATAACATACCACAGATTAGGACAGTGCCATACAAAAGCAACTTAAGCATCTATCCTTATGATTAACACAGCCTAAAACGTGCATTTTAACTATCATGCTCATTCTAATCTTGACTCAGACTCTGGCTTTAATGAAGTAATTTTGCTTATCTAAGTTTTCCTATTTTTAACAGAAACAATCTATATATCATTGGAGACAGTGTTAGAATGAATACTTTGATTTCAGCTAGTAGAACACTATATTTAAATAGTCGTAAAATCTCATTAACACTCATATAGATTGTGTTAATTTTTAAATTAAAGTTGAATTGAGACAATGATGAAATATATACACTTCACACAGGAACAGTTTGGAATGTTGCAATGGATGGTCTAGATGTAGCCGTCAACTGTGATACCACAGCTGATTAAAAACAAAAAGATGGAAATTAAAACAAAATAGGTTTATAAATTATTCATGAACAAGGTTAAGGGCACCTGTGGAAACCAGCTAAACGTAGAGAAAGGTATCTGAGAAAGTAAGAGAGAATGATAAAGAGAGGTTTCCTGTATTGCATTGTCTAAAAAAATAGTGTTCTTCATGTAGTAAAGAAGTCAAAGGATTAATGCATCCCAGGTGGAACTTACTGGTTTTCCCAGTATAATTTAATCTTTATTACCTTAAGAAAGTACAATACAGATATTCAATGAAACAAAACAAACAAAAATCTTTTTAATCTTGACATTTAAAAATAGATTTATTTCAGGTCCTCACATATCAGGACTGGGGGAAAAAATAATTTCATGGTGTCTGTATGGTTCAAACACCAAAACAAGTTAGTGTTGGTGTATGACAATGGTATTTTTAAAGACCTCGTCTAAGCTTGTTACTTTTTTTTTTCCCCAGTGGAATCATTCTCACTTTGTAGGACATATAATCCAGGTTGGTTGTATAGAAAGGAAGAATGAAAAGCAAATGCAGAGGGACATGGAGTTCTCAAGGAGTTTTTCAAATGACATGGTCCAGTTTTTTGTATTTAACAGGTCTATGACTTCTGCAGTATTTTTAATTTGTTTTGATTTGTTTAGTTCATATATGTAAAAAACAAAGCAGAAACAAACCCACTTTCTAAATCACCTGATTATATAAATGTCAGTGAAAGTATAAGCTTAGTTATGTCACAGGTTATTTCTGATGCTTACTTAAACGTGCGTTTCTCACTCTAAATGGCACTGTGAATCATTAGTTGATATAGTACAATAAACATGACAGAAAGTTTTATTCCTTACTGTAGACAACACCTTGGTGTTAATGCTGTTGAAAGAATTTCTGAAGCCATGTGAAGTCAAGAATGGAGTGACACACTGAGCTGCTTGGAGTGAGTTAAAATTCTGGACATAGGATTTTCAATAATGTAAATATAACAAAATGAAAATCCCATACTTAGTATAAACTTGTTGATTTCCTTTCTCCTTTATCTTCTTCATTCCCACAGTCTTGGTGCAGTTACCCCTTCCTGTCAGCTTACCTCTAGCTTCTTGGCTCTTATGTATCTCATTGTTCTGACTCTTCCATTCAACACGTATTAGTACTCACTGCATAGAAAAATGGGGTCAAGAGTGAAGGGAGTATTCAACAAAACAAGTTATTGAGAGATTAAAGAATGAGTGTACAGTGTGTCAGTTACTCTGTGGTTATTTATGACATTGCTAAGACACCTGGCAGCAAACTAACAAAGAAAACTTCATCAATGACTTAAGGTCAAGGATAAAATTTGACAAATTGACTGATGACATACACATAAACAGCCACAATTCCATGGCAATTTATGGCTGAGCTTTAGTTAAATGTATGCAAAATATATTACATATAATGAATTATACAACCTCTGTGGAGTGACTTTTCAATCGTGATTTAGACAGTGTGTTCATACCATTCATTAGTAAGAAGAAAAGAATCATGGACTGGGTTTCTAACAGAGAAAATTACTTCAGAATATCCCTTTTACACTATAAATTATGTATTTTGATGCTATGACTATATTGAAATAATCTGAGATAGTTATATGAGTCTCAGGAATGATTATATTTCATTAAATGGTATTTGAGAAAATAAAATATTGTTTTAATTTGGAATAGGATCAATGCCTGAACATCAAGAAAAACAAGGATGATGATGTACAGAGGGTTTATGTTAATACTGTAGTCATTGGAAAGAGGAACAATGAAAAAGGACAAACGAGTAAGAACTATAAGAAAGAACTGACACTATAAAATAATGAAGAAATAGAAGAAAAAGCAACAACTATAGAGTGTGCTTAATATACTTGTTGTTATGCACACATATGTATATATACTTGTTCCCATATATGTATATATATATACATGCTCTATATAAGTTGTTAAAAAGATAGCTCAATTCATTTGTTTGTAGTCATATCCATTTGTATATATGAATACATTTTATTTCTTCAGGAAATGTGGCTGTCCCTTCAACTGTTTCCTAGTAAAGGAATGATGTATTCTGGGATATAGGACCAAAGGCACATCTTACTGCTTAGGACCATACTCAGAAAACCTAGCAAGGATTCCTCAAACGTAAGCCATTTCAGGGTTCACTTACGTAAAAATGAGTTTAAATACCTTTTAAAATGAATACCTTAAATATCAATAGCTCCTTAATATGAATACTTCTTAAAAAAATCTGTTTTTAATTTTGTTGTACGTGTGATGTAGGACTCAGGCTTCTTCTATTAGACTGGTCTATTTCTATTATACTATCTGTTTTACTCACCCCTGCCCGCCCCCACTACCACCCTCATGCCCAGGTTGTAAATCCGAAACTGTATGTTGTTGTAGAAGTCATTGCAACAATTTTAAAGTAAATCTTGTATTTGACAGGTAGTTGCATTGTGACTGTCCCTCAAGACTGAAGTGACATGCTGATTTGGTTGGAGTGAGTTAAAAGTCTGGATGTAACGTTTTCAATAACATGCAGCCTAGGCAGCATTTTCTTAGACATCCACATAAATAAGATTGAACCTTTTACATTGCATGAGGTTACTGAAGGCCAGCACAAGTCTCTGAAAACACTGGCCAGTTTTTCACTTGTACTAAATTTCCAAATTTGTAGAAAGTGATGGTGCATATTTTTATATAAAGACTTTTAAAGGTTGTTTAAAAAGTAATGTTCAATTTCAGAAGGTTTGAAAAGAACCTTTCAGATTCAGAACTTTAATCCTCCACCATTGTGCAATAAAATCTAATGGTTTTGACAGTCAGAGAGGAAAGAAAACTGTGACAAGTTCTTACATTCATAGAGAGAGATTAAATGCTTTTATTGTTTAAAATATTTAAAATTACATTCTTGCTTGTCTTGATTTTGCTGCCTAAACAGATAGGGATCTAATTTTTATTTCTTAATTTTTTTTCACCTCACTACATATTTAAGCTCTGGAGTTTCAAAAAATTTAAAAAAAAAAAGTTTTGGGGAAGACATTTTAAAACTTTCCTGTTGTGTAAAACACAGACAGTCTTAGGGAGGAAAAAGTTCTGAAAAGAAATCATACATAGATTTATTCTGTGTGACAGGTAGAGTAGAGCATGGAAATTACCATAGTGCTGTCGGTATATTTCAAGTGAACTAGTCAATGAAATATTATAATAAGTCAAGTATTTTGGCTTGATATGTGGTTATTGCAAGAAAGCAATAAACTGAAATTATTGCAATAGGCAGGTTACTGCCGAGCAAGCTGGTCAAACTCACATCTCTATTGTAGCTTCTCCCTAGCTGGACCAGCAATGAAAACAGGAACCCATTGGTACTGTGCAGTTACCTCAGTCCTTCTTCCTTTCCTTTGCTGCCCCTGAAAATCTTCATTTTACCTGTTTGTATAGATCATTTATCTACTATTTCACAGCCAATAACCATCCCTAAATTTTTTTATGACCACCTTTTGCACTACATGTTATCTCATTAAGGCAATCCTTGTTGTTTCATTTCCCTATAGACATGCAGGGATCTCAGACTGAAGTAATTACTGCTATTAATTAGACTAAACGGATAACTAAGTAGAGGAGGAATTTTTGAGGAAGTTACACCTTACAAATTCTTACAGCCCAGATGGAATCCTCCAATTACCACTTTCCAATGAACTGATTCCTCACTCTCCTTCTTCACAACAATTGGAAAACTTACTTGAAGGTCCAAACAAACTGCCAACAAATGGTCTGTAAGATCAGGAAAAACTGAATACAATTTTGAAACCTCAGTAGGACTTCACAATGCTTCTATTAGATTAGTTCTTTTATATTGTGCCATTTTATTAATGTGACTTCTATGACCTTAACTTTTTGCTATCACTAGATTTTATCTTATAAAAAAATGTAATCTGATATTTGAATAACAAGACTTTCCAAGTAGAAATTTTAATATTTCTTAATAATTTCTGAAATTGCAGTAAGACTGTGCTTTTCCTTTCTAGTAATGTGAGACAATGTTACTTGGGCAATGCTTAAATTAATAAACTGAGGACTGTGGAATAGATGCGTATATTTCTTCCATTTTCCTGATACTAATTCTTTGATCGCCTAGTACTTTATATACTATTATTCAAAAGTACCAGAGATGAATGTATAGCAAGAGTATAGCTTGATTGTGCAAGTATATCAACAAATAAAACCTGAGTGAAACTGAAAGAACAGGAACATGATGCAAAAGAGCTTCACAGTGTTCAGTAACAATAAAGCAGCTTTGAAAAGTTGCCAGAAGAACTTACGAACTGTGGCATAAATACCTGTGTCCTTACTGCAAGGCTACACAGAAATGGCAGAAATACAATATGCGTGTCAGTGAATAAATTGTCCTTGGCTAACAGAATTTTGCTAAAGCTTTGCTTTAAAGTACTTCAGAGTACTTCAGAAAATAACAACATATGATGAAACTATGCAATGCCAACAGAATAGGTATGTACATGTAATACCGCGGAAAATAAACATAGTCTTCCACTTAACATTTGCTATGTTCAATCATTTACACTAATACTGCAATTTCAGATATGCAACAAATATTGGGTTTTTTTTGTTGGGTTGGGGTAAGGGGACTGAAGGTTAATTGTGGGTTGTTATGACAAATATAATTTTTCCAACTCATTCTTGTTAAACACAGCAATGTCTGATTCCATCTTCTTCTTGATGAGTATTTTAACACTCATTTTTTAATACAAATTATTCTAAAAAGAAAAAAAAAGCAAACAAACATAAATATAAAATGTCTCTTAATTAATTGTATCTTGCTATCCTTATATTTTTCAGCCTGAACAAAGGAAAAAGAACTGGGAGGGCACTCAAACAGAGCACATCTGATAGTTCATGCTTTCTCAATGCAAGCTCACTCACTAGCTTTGTTCTGAAATATTGCAGCTACCTTTCTCCAAAAAGTGTCTGTTATAGATGGGACTAGCCCAAAATAGAATAGACATAAACCAATCAGTGCCACATGGCCTTGGAGCAGATGTCTGCTATTTTATTTAGCATTCCAGACACAGCCTAATGGATATTCATAATTTCTTTTTAGGAAATAAGATCTGACCCATTAACATTAGTATTCTGAGGTAAACAAACCTACTGAGAAGCATGGAAAATAATCCTTACACATAGAAAATAGAAATTGGGAAGAAATCTTCCCTACCACCCTATGCAAATAACATCTCATTAGAAAAACCTATCTGCAAAGCAATATGGCAACCTCCAAGTTTCAAAAGATAGAGACTTTTCAAAAGTTATGTGCCTTGTAATCCTCTTAACTCCAGAATTTGCTCCACCGTACATTTGTCATGTTTTCCAGAAAATCTGTGCGACCTGAATGTCTTGTAAATCAGATATTTTTAGGTGGTGAAAAGTCCTTTAGAGTGTGGAGAATGCAGAAGGGACTACACAGCTTGGTGCAGGCAAAATTGATTAAAGGTAGATTACTTCCATCAAAAGACACTTAAAAAAATCCCAACAAAACCAAAAGAAACAGTGGTCTGTGGAGAAAACCATCTTTCCTTTAATAGTGCATGAGAACTAAATTTGTAAATGCAGGTTCGGAAAGGAGGTTTCTACAACCATCTTTGCAGGCAAGTAAGTTTAGATACCTATTTCCTCATGAATATTAGCTTTCCATTGAAAACTTGATCTGTCCTTGCTGTTGAGGAGATGGCAGTGAGGTTCTCAATTTTATATCTCTGGTTTAGTTCCTTTGCTACTTTATGTGTGCTTCATAATAGTTTTCCATTTGTCCGTCTCTATGCCAGAAGCTCTTACTCTTTTTAGAGATTATTTAATGGCCAGTATCTTTATGTGGTATTTCTTCAGGTGCAGACACCATCTCTGTAAACATTATTATCAATTACTTTGTCACAAAACCCTTTGTTTGCAGAACAGAAGAAGAAATAGTATCACTTAAGAAGGAGAGATAAGAGAGGCTTTAATACAGGAGTAAGATCACAGAATCACAGAATCACAGAATC
>NW_010542446.1:0-6373 GCF_000687285.1 Phaethon lepturus | reverse complement strand
GGCAGCCCGCGTGCCGCCGCCCCCAGCCCCCGGCTGCCTCACGAAGGGGGCTCCCACCCCCACACCCGCTGAGGGACCCAGGGTACCGCGGTCCGGGTCCAGTTTTGGGGTTTGGTAATTGGGGTGAGGCGTCGTGCTGACTGACCGGTGTGGTGTTTTCTGGGTTGTTATTATGGTACTTGGGTTCGTGCTTGAAAATTCGATGCTTAGTTAAACATTGCATCTGAAGCATGTCCTTGATGTGGGGAGGTAAAACACGGAGAGGAGGTTTTAAAAGGTCTCTGGATGCAGATTATTTTTCTTTTGACAGAACTTGCTGTTTTGGCTACCCTGAAACGAGATCTCTAGCATTTATACATAAACAGATGGAAAGAGGTTCAACTTCTTAGAACGATCCCTCTCTTGCTGCAACGCTGTGTGGTACTCGGTGAGGGGGTACCCGTAACGCAGACGGGGTTGGGTTTCTTTCTGCTGTTTCAGCAGAAATCAGAACCGCATTTATGGCAAGGAGTACCTCCCATTAACGCTGGCGGGGGCTAAGAGGACTGACGATACTCGGCGCCCGTCAAGGTGATGCGGTGTTCGAGCCTCTCCGCCAGCGCGGGCGTTTCTAGCGTGCTCAGAAGAGGGTTTGAGCAGCGACTACGTTGACGGGTCTGGCTAACAAGACCGAAGGCTACCTAGATACCGGGAGGGCAAGAGAAGCGGTAGGAAGGGCAAATCTTTTTCTCTCCACTGAGACGCTTTGGGTGAGTTTTTTAACGGTGACTTCAGGCCCCATAGCTCTGAGGTGGTTTTGGGGAGGGCTGGGGAGACCTGTATAGCCGTGGTCTCGCTCACTGTCTGTGCGTGTTACACGAGAGAGAACTGAGTCTGCGCGACTGGAGCCTTGCGCGCACGCTTTATAAATTTCTCATCCTTTGACCCAGCTCTTTCCATTCTATATCTGAGCTGTTTCTTCGCCTCAGCCAAAGTAACCCTTGAGACAGTGATAAACATCCCCTCTGTTCCTAATAAGTGACATATTTCTAGCAGCAACTGAAAGCTGTCCAGCCAGGCTGGGCTGTCTTCTGAAAGGCAGACTTGGAGCATACCGTAAATAGCAACCCTTCCCTTACAGAGTGTGAAGAAAGAAATGTACTGCACAAAGCAGACTATGCAGTTACTTTTATTATTGTTACCATTATTAAGTATTATTTTTTTGTTTTCACTGTTGTTATTTTAAAATGGAAATAAAAAATAGCACGTACTGCTTTCCAGATCTTCTGCCTTGATGATTACAAGCAGTGGGGGTTTTTAATCAAATAAATGAAGTATGGCACTGTAACTTAACCTTCATTGCCTGAGGATTTTGTGGGATCCTTTGTATTTTGGGGAATCAATGACAAGCTCCCTCTGAAAAACATGGACCTAAAGTCTCAGACTGTGCACACGAGGAGTAAAGCATCTGACGCCTCCCGTAACTTTGAAAATCTGGGCTGCGTCAGGCCAGTGTTTCATCTGGCATCCTGGCTCCGACTTTTCAAAGGAAAATGCAAGAACCCGCATAGTGGATGAATGCGGAATAACACTGCCTGGGGGGGCAGCTTTCATTCTAAACCTCCTGTAATTAGAGATCAGGGTACATTTTCAATCATTAAGGCTCTAACTTTTTTCAAAAATTCTTTTGTTGTTAATCCCATCCAAAATATTGTATGTGGTAATCCCTATCCTTATAAATGTCGAATCTTCCCTGAAATTCATGCTAAGTGTTTATCACCAGCTATCTATGTTTGTTTTTAATGTTATTGCCCTCCAGTTTCATTAGGTATATGTATGTGTTTACATCATGAAAATAGCTAAATATAGGTTATTTAACTCCTCTACCCTGTTCATTTTCTATGTTATAGCCCTGTGATATCCCTTCCCAGCTAGGCATTTTTACTACATTTTTCATCTGAATATCTGTATACCTATAAGCTTTTCAGAGTCCCATCTATTTTTGTTATGTTTTATTTGGGGTGGGACAACCATCCCAACAACATGACATTCCAAGTGAAGGCCTAATCTTAACACATATAGTGAAGATAAAACATTTTATTGTATATAGTATTTCTTATGCAAGATAATCTTTTTATTGGATCTACTCATGCAGAGATCCACAGAAGTATTGACATTAAAAAATTATGCTGAATGGTTAGATAATTATGACAAATTAATGTATGTTTTTATGTAGTGTACATATTTAATGTGTGTAGTTCAGATAATTCCTGCCAGGGCACATTGCATTGCCAATACTGAATTTCACTTGGGACCACATACTGATGCATCTAACATTTCTGGCAACTCCAGTGCCCAGTACAGATTTCTCTGGGTATCATTAAGACTCAGTTTTATTTTGCTACCACAACGTTCACATTGTTTCCTACATCCGTAATAAATATTTTAAACTACACAAAGCTTTGTATTCCTAGCTTTTCCCCACGATGAGAATTGCACTTCAGTCTTTGTCTTTTGTATCAGTCACCATGTCACTATCAGTCATCTCATCTCACAACTACTTAGTCTACACTATGTAGTCTTTTTGATGGTGTATCAAAGACTTTTTTTCCCAAAGGTTTTTTAACATAGTCTATAAAAATATGTATCAAATATTTTTAATTTAAATACTGCAACAGACATTTCTCCATTAATTGCCACCTTCAAATACTTTGAGACACAGACTTTGCTCTATAGAATAGCCACGCTGATTTGACACATTTTCAGGTCGTTTTATGGTTTTGGTTTTTTCATCATCCTCATTTAGAACTTTTTGAAGCAATTTTTCTTGTACTTGAATAAAATTTGAATTATCTAGATTATCCCACAGGAATTTATTTTGCACCAGTTCCAAAAATAATGTTATTAAGACCTCGCCACCAGAGAAGGGAATGGAAATTTGGCCTGTTAGGACTCCAGAGACTTACTGTGATGGTGTATATCCTTTGTACTCCTGAACTATAAATATCCTTGAAACAAAAAAGCTTTATCTGTGATTATTATTAAAGAGTTATCATTAAAATATACACTCATCACACAATCTTCACAAACTTCACTTACATCAACAAAAAGAATTCCCCACACCAAAGTCCAAACAACATCATCACAGCAGCGACGGAGGTGGATGGTTTACACACGCTCCACCCCTTATCCCCTCACCACGTTACAACAAGAAAGATCCCCCACAGTTCCTTGTGGAAGTGGGATGGAATTGGCAAGATGCATAGGTGTTCACAGACTGCCCTTTATGATTTGAACTGATACGAAGAGACCTCAACTGACTTCAGGGGGCTCTAGATATCCCAAGCAGCTCTGCAAGGAAGCATGCTATTTCCTTTTCCTATATGCTGTCTTCAGAAAGACTCTCCCCCCACCACATAAGGTATCTTACAGGATAAGCATTTCTCTCCTGAGGATGAATAGGGTGAGGAATACAATATTTTTGGCGACAACAGGAAAAAGGCTGAGATATAAACCCATTTTCAGGCATGATGCACAACCAAAGGGAAATACTACAGGAGACGTGTAGCTCCACGAACACAATTACTTCTATCAAATTCGTGTCTCACAAGAGTCGGAGCCAGGCATTTACATAACTTTGCAAGCTTAGGACCCACTGTTAGGAAAAGAAGATTGATTCCCTTGTTTCCCCATGGCTTGTTTCACTTCCTATTATGAGTGGGGAAAAAGAAAGGAATTGATACATATGTACTTGTATGTTCCCATATACTCTGAATGTACCTGTATAATCCTTGTGAGATCCTATTAAAGAAACAAAAGTATTTTGCAAAACTTAGCATGCAACTTAAAACTAATAAATATCTGCTCATCCAAACACAGGCAAATGTTGGCTTTTGTGCAAGGATCTCTTGTTTTCAGTGTAGTTACATATGAATTTGTTGCTGGTATAGCTGCTTACGTTCACATCATGGAGTTGTTTTTAATTGTGCAAAGGAGTCTTAAACAGTTATTAAACACTATGTTTGTACAAAATCTTTTATGGACGAGTGATAAATATGAAAGCAGAAATTGCAGTAGAAACACTAATTGTCTTTTAGACAAACAACAATACAATACTCTGCTCTCATGATCACCGAGAAACAGAAAAAGAGACAATTGTGCAAATAAGCATGAATCTTGTAATCTTACTAATGTGAGGTGAAGAGACTGAATATGGAATGGCACAGAAAATAATTTCTGCATTAGAAACTACTCCTGTAAATGAGGTAGTGCTAAATTTTAATATTTCAGCCTTATTCACAGAATCATAGGATGCTTTGGGTTGGAAGAGACCTTAAAGATCATCTAGTTCCAACCCCCCTGCCATAGGCAGGGACACCTGCTGCTAGACCAGGTTTCTCAAAGCCCCATCCAACCTGGTCTTGAACAATTCCAGGCATGGAGCATCCACAATTTCTCTGGGCAATGTGTTCCACTGTCTCACCACCCTCATAGGGAGGAATTTCTCCCTTATACCTAATCTAAATCTACCCTCTTTCAGTGAAAAGCCATTACCCCTTGTCCTATCACTACCTGTCCCTCTCCAGCTTTCTTGTAGACCCCCTTTAGGTACTGGAAGGCTGCTATAAGGTCTCCCTGGAACCTTCTCTTCTCCAGGCTGAACAGCCTCAACTCTCTCAGCCTGTCCTCACAGGGGAGGTGCTCCATCCCTCTGAAAATTTTTGTGGCCCTGCTCTGGACCCACTCCAACAGGTCCATGTACTTCTTATCTTGGGGGCCCCAGAGCTGGATGCATTACTCCAGGAGGGGTGTCACCCGAGCAGAGCGGGAGAATTACTTCCCTCAACCTGTTTGTCACGCTTCTTTTGATGCGGCCAAGGATACAGCTGGCCTGGGCTGCAAATGGACATTGCCAGGTCATGTTGAGCTTTTCATTAACCAACACACACAAGTCCTTCACCTTGGGGCTGCTCTCAATCCATTCTCTGCCCAGCCTGTGTTAGTGCTTGAGATTGCCCTGATCCACATGCAGGACCTTGCACCTGTCCTTGTTGAACTTCATGAGTTTTGCATGGGCCCACCTCTCAAGCCTGTTAAGGTCCTTCTGGATGGCATCCCTTCCCTCCAGTGTGTCGATCACACCACACACCTTGGTGTTGTTGACAAACTTGCTAAGGGTACACTCAATCCCACTGTCCATGTCACTGACAAAGACGATAAACAGTGCCTGTCCCCCCCGACATTCGTCACTGGCCTCCACTTGGCATCGAGCCATTCACCACAACTCTTTTGAGTGCAACCATCCAGCCAGTTCTGTATCCACTGAGTGGTCCATCCGTCAAATCCATGTCTCTCCAATTTAGAGATGATGATGTCATGTGCTACACATGCTTTGCACAAGTCCAGGTAGATAACGTCAGCCACTCTTCCCTTATCCACCAAAGCTGTAACCCCATCGTAGAAGGCCACCAAATCTGTCAGGCACAATTTGCCCGTAGTGAAGCCATGTTGGCTGTCACCAATCACCTCCTTATTTTCCATGTGCCTTAGCATAGTTTCCAGGAGGATCTGCTCCATGATCTTGCGAGGCAGAGAGGTGGGACTGACTGGCATGGAGTTCCCCAGGTCTTCCTTTTTTCCCTTTTTAAAAATAGGGGTTATGTTTCCCCTTTTACAGGCAGTGGGAACTTCACCGGACTGCCATGACTTCTCAAATATGATGGACAGTGGCTTAGCAACTTCCTCCACCAGTTCCGTCAAGACATGCAGATGCATCTCATCAGGTCCCATGGACTTGACCTCGGTACCGGAGATTATGGAGAAGTTCGTCTTGAGGGCACTCACAGGGCATGTGCAGGACAACCAGGGGATCAGGCCCAGCCAGCACATGTTCATGAAAGGCAGGTCCTGCTTGACCAACCTGATGTCCTTCTATGACCAGGTGACCTGCCTAGTGGATGAAGGAAAGGCTGTGGACTTTGTCTACCTGGACTTTAGTAAGGCCTTTGACACTATCTCCCACAGTTTTCTTTCTCCTGGAGAAACTGGCAGCTCGTGGCTTAGACAGGTTTACTCTTCGCTGGGTAAAAAACCCACTGGACGGTCAAGCCCAGAGAGTCACAAGTGGTGTTCTCCAGGGCTCAGTTTTGGGTCTGGTCTTGTTCAATATCTTTATTGATGATCTGGATGAGGGAATGGAGTGCTCCCTCAGTAAGTTTGCAGATGACACCAAGTTGAGTGGGAGTGTTGATCTGCTGGAGGGTAGGAGGGCTCTGCAGAGGGATCTGGACAGGCTGGATCAATGGGCTGAGGTCAATTTTATGAGGTTTAATAAGTCCAAGTACTGGCTGCTGCACTTGGGTCATAACCCCATGCAATGCTACAGGCTTGGGGA
>NW_010542445.1:45661-52219 GCF_000687285.1 Phaethon lepturus | reverse complement strand
TATATATATATATAACTCTTAGAGGGAGTTATATTTCTGACCCGATGAAATCATCCAACCATCTAGATTCTATATAGTCAATATAGAAAGTAGGTACTTTCTGACGTGCCGGTCTTCCTAGGTCAGGTGATTTGTATTCCAAAATTCCTCATTTATCCCTGCCTGTATGAAAACCAGGGTTTGTTAATTCTGGCTACCTGACTAATTCAATTCAGTTGTTCAAAGATCTAGTTTAGACCAGATCCAACTCTTTGCTCTTACTAGCTTAGGAATCTTAACTAAATACTTAAACTTAGGTGAAATGAATCCACACCTTCAGAGGACTATTTAGAGACTAACTACTAGTCTAACTTCTGCCTAAATTAGGAAACTTCAGTGTCTTCCAGACAAGTCTTTCTAGGACACCTCTCACACTGGAAGCTTGCGCACTTAAGTCAGTTGATTTTAGTTATCACTGTGAATAACCTCCTTCAAGCCTCACCTCTTCAGGCAGCCTTTCTTCACAGCTTATCACATATCTTTCACACATGCACACACACACAAAACGTTCATTTGTCATAAAGAGCTATGGTAATTCTCTAAAAATAATGATTTTTTAAGTATTGTTACAAAGTGTTTGTCCTGTCTAGACTCTAGACATGTGACACTAAACAGAAGCAATCCCTCTTTCATCCTAACACTGTAATGGAAAGGGCTAATTTTTCAGTCTACACATGACTTCCATCAGGCAGCCACTCAAATTAAGATGAGATACAGGACTCAAAATGATAGCAGTCAATGGAAAATCTATCTCTCTCAATGGCAGCAATAATAATTCAGAGAATATTGTTGTGATCAAGCCTCACGTTACTGTATTTTCTGCCATCAATTGAAGTACCACTTGTTAAAGTGAAAAGGTTCATAGCTGTGTGAACGCGTATGTACATTTCAGCAAGTTCTATTTCAGTTTGATCTCCCCTGAATACATTATATACTGGAATAACTTTAATTTTTCTCCTCTCCCTATCAAATCTAATTTTGGTCAAATATATATTTTTTACTTTCAGAAGAGTTATGCTGCTTTTAGCACTGTTGTTATTGTTCCTACTATTATGATTCCAAAACACGACAATGGGAAGAGAGAGCCCATTCAGTAAAATGCAAAATTCATCACAAACACATCAAACACCACAAACAACAAACCTTTGTGGATTTGTTGCATTCCAAGTAATGAGGACCAGTAAATTCACCCTAAATCAAAAAGTAGAAAAAGCCATATATTTTTCCACTTTATGACAGTATTTATTGACACCATACTTCTTACTAACAAGCACTATCAGAGTGGTTCTAAGTAAGAAACGACAGTCTGCAATGACAGTTTAGTTTTTTACTAAAAAAGATTTTGAGGACAGATGATTCAATTCTGGATCTGAGATGTTAATTTTAACGGCCTGATAATGTCAATAATAGCTGTGGCATTTCTGGAGTCTCCACTCCAGAGTTGCTTTGTCATGCCTGCTTGAGTTGTTGTCACCATAATCAGTTATGACAGTATTGGGGAAAGTGGATACGTATCATTTAATTGCATGTCCCATTTACCTAAGAAAAGAATGAAAGCATGTGATCTTGCGGTAGAACAAACAAATTTAACTCCATTATCTTTAATTAAGTTGTAAGGTTGTAGTCTGTACCATGGAGATGCTTACCTGTAACTTCAGTTAATAACCTGGTCATACACGAAAAAGTTAAACTGCTTAAAGTTGAGAAAGTAGGCTGCACGTGGAGATTTGTAACTTTGTTCGATACTTAACCTGAAAGCAGTTGTTGCTCACCTTTTTCTTTCCTCAGCCTTCTGTTGATTGCCTTTCCTACCTCTGGGCACGTACACGACAGAAGCATACTAGTCCTTGATGGAGTCTTTCAATATCTCTACAGGATTCCAGGAATGGGATTCCTCCCACATAAGTTCCGTATTGTAAAGTGAGTAGATCATGTTAGGCCTCTTTTGTAGTTAATGAAGAAAAATAAGTACAGTAAGGGGTAATAAGATGCCGTATATCTGACCTTTGGTCAGATTTATTCCAAACTGCTCTCATTGACTATAATGTGTCACCTGCTGAGACGTAAAAGTAGATGTCTTCTTCTAGCTAAAAGAATACCCATGGAATTTGACAATATTTTGCACAAAACGATAAGGTTATAAACAGACTTGTAAAAGAAGACAACTATTGCAATAATTAAACAATTAAATACTTAGATAATTGAATAATGACTTAATCCAAACCTATTATAGCTAATGCAATCCCCTCTGCTGAAGAAGCATTTCCCAGAAGATTAAGAAATTCACGTCTGTTAATCTCTGAAGGGTGAAAATATTGTAACAACAACTTTTTTCCTCATAAATCAGAGTGTTTAATCTGGGGAAACTCTGTTGACCTTCTTAGCACCATTATGTTGCAAAATTGATAAACCTTAAAAAAATATTAGATATTAAACCATTTTACATTGATAATAATGTTTATGAGAATGTGGAAAATATTTATATGGTATATTTATGCTCAGTACTTTTAACTGTCTAGTTAAGTTTCCTGTATTTATGCATCTACTCAAATATTCTGAAGCTGACTCTTAAAAGTAAATTATATGGTATATTTCACATTGTATATTTCTTTAATAGACAAAGTTTAAATACAAAAAAAGTAGATATTAGAGGGCAGTTAGTCTTCTGAAAAGAAATAATGTAGGTAATTTATAGTATAGAATCACACTAGCAAATCACCCAGATTTCAAATCCATATAAAATAAAAACAGGTTAATTTCCATCTGACAGTTTTGAGGTTGTATTTAGTAAGTTATATTTTATTAAGATATGCTTTTTTGTGGGCTGTACTGAGATTTGGATTCCTGTACACGTCTCATTTGTTTTAAGAAAAAAGAAATGTCTCTCGTGAATATGCAGGGACGTGTATTCCTGTCAGAACCTGTTAACGTGTCCTGGTTTCAGCTGGGATAGAGTTAATTTTCTTCACAGAAGCTAGTGTGAGACTGTGTTTTGGATCTGGGATGAGAAAATGTCGATAACGTGCTGATGTTTTGAGTTGTTGCTGAGCAGTCAAGGACAGTCCAGCTTCTCGTGCTGGGCTGCCAGCGAGCAGGCTGAGGGTGCCCGGGGAGCTGGGAGGGGACACAGCCCTCCTGGGCTGCTGAGGAGGGGAGTGATAGAGCGGCTTTGGTGGGCGCCTGTTGTCTAGCCAGGCTCCGCCCACCACAGACTGCGTTAACTTTTCTTCAGAGTTCACTCCCTCTGTACCCTGTACTGTGTAAAATATTGCCACATTTATTCAAATTTAAATTACTTGAGAATATACATATACATAATACATATATTATACATCTACAATATTAGAATATAATTCTCTGTCTTCCCAATCTTGCCCTGAACAGTCAAGAACCATGCTTCCAGCCTTACTTAGCAGAAGATAAAGGGCAAAACAATTTAGTTTCTAATACATAAGCTAATAATTTGGTATAAAACTTACACACTTGTTATTGCATCAAGTCAGTTAATCTAATAGATTTAAAGCTTTCCAAGAGAAATTTTCAAGAAAAGGGCTCAGAATAAAATAATATATATTTAATGGCTACTGGGAGTAATTCACATGGAAAGATATTCAGTGGTTATATTTTTGTATGTATTGTAGGTATAGTGTGATTTGAAGTGTCTTTTTTATTGTTTGTTAATTTAAGTTTTTTGTCAGCATGCTCTATATCGTCTTGAAAAAGCATTAAAAATGTAAAAAAGTGTCCTTGGTTTACTTTTTTGTTGTTTCAATCAGCCTTATGGCTAGCAAAAAAATCTGATTTTTGCAGTTGTGCTTCTAACTCTCCTCACAAGTCACAGGGCCATATGATTTTTCTGTCATCTAAACCAGAATAAAAAAACAGGGAAAGAATGAATGTTCCAGTAGTGCTCTCTCTTTTTGTGTACTACTAGGTACTGAAACACTTGATTTATTCAATGGGCCTGTAGCTTTCAGATCTGTCTCTTACAAAGTTCATCCATGACTCTGTAATATTAGCTCTGCTATGAGGACCTTCGTGGAAGAAACACGTACCAGGCATCCATTTCACTTCTTTATCAAAAGCACAATTGATGAAAAGGTCCCAAACACTGCAGTGTATTTGGGGTTAGTCAGCTACACTCGTAAGCATATTCATATGGCAAGTGAATGGCTAAATAGTATTGCACTGGTGCCAACGCAGTTTCCTCTCCTTGGCAGCTGCTAACTAAAAGTCATCTTCCTAAAATCAGTGGGGTGGCTCTGTCCTGCTGTTCTATGACATTTCTGGGTACTGTCCTGTTGCAGCTTATATTGTTAAGTATTTCCTTTATGCACTGGGCATGTTGATGAAATAAATCCATCTGAGAAGAAGCACCTGGTATTAGAATTTCCCATGCCTACACTGAAAATTGAAATAAAATTTAACCTCAGCAGTTTACTGTTTTCCTTAACTAAAAATGTATGCAAGCCAGTGAGAAAAACATCCAGTCAATGTATTTTCATAATATGCTTTTTTAATGTGGTGGTTTGTGACAGGATAATTCTGAAGATTCATGTGTACCAGTCTGAAATGTTATTATTAATATTCTATGCCTTTTCAAATATGTATGAAGTAGTACATATTTGGTTACTTCTATAGAATATCTAGCTGCGAAAATACATCAAGAGGGTAAAATATTTAGAAGAGAGCCTAGATTTACAGAGGTTGGCAACTTTATGTTGCTGCATACTGCACTGTTCACATAGGCTCTGTCTGCATTATTTAGAAATTTTCTATGTCATAGTCTTCACTGCAGTTTACAGTTCTCTAAATTCTGACTTCGGGCAACAGGTGTCACAGCTCCATGTGACACTCATTGAGGAAAATGACGCAAAGATTGTCATTGTGCTGAGAAGTCAAGGACAGAGAAGTACTTTACTATTTGTGTCAGACCACTGACAGAGTGGGTTGTCAGCTAAGCAGCATTTTTCCTGACTTCCAACAGTTTTCATCTGTAAACAGAACAACAAAACAGTTGTAATGGAAAATGAGCACTCTCACAGCAAAGTGAGGTAACATATCATAATGAGCTGTAGCCTCCAACTTTGTTCAATTACAATTTCAATGTAAACATGAGATCCAGACAAGTTCTGTCTGGCATTGAATCTTTGAGTCTTCCTCTGTTACGACGTTGCATTATTTGTACAGGACAGAGGAGGACCTAGATCACTTTCTTTATATCAAGCAGTTGAATACTTAAGGTATTTTAAATAGGAACTGTGACATCTATGGAAGTAACCTTAACACCAACTTTCATTCTGTAAATCTGAGTTCCTAATGTCCTCCTCTGGTTCCTAAAAGGTGGTGTTATACAAAACTTTTCATTGTCTTAGACTAAAAAGTCCTGCCTTTTTCTTGTCAGAAATGGCAGAAGGTTTGTAGATACTGAGCAGCAGAGAACAGCAGGTAACAAACTGGCAGATGAACATTACTGTTTTAGCAAACTCTAAGCTGTGAATGGTGCAGCTGAGGAACAACACATTGCTTTCTGTTTCATCTTCTTCAGAATTGATAATGTCCTGTAGATAGCCTGGATGGGCAGCCATGGAAGTACCTTCATAAGTAGCTGCACTTGGAACTGCAAGATGTTACTTGAAAGACACCTGTCAGAGCCAGCTCATTTCTGAAACCTTTGGATTCTCTAAGTAGGTAAATATTTGTATGGTCAATAGAATTCACATTGCTTCTACAAGAGGAGTCTGAACCTCATTGTGGATGGGACTGGTACATTACAGACACCAGCCAGATTATTGCACTCTAGATTCCTGACTGCAGTGATGACATACCCCATCTGGAAGTTGTAAAAGTCCTTTGGAAAGTAACAGGGTGCATCTGAATAATTTCTGGCTAACACTGGAGGTGAAACTTAATTCTCTACGTTTGGAAAGACTGCTTTCATTCCAAGGGTTTTTTACAAAATAAGGACCCTAAGGCTACTTTTCTGGTTTTAAAGAGAGTGAGCTTTGCTCAGTTAGGTGCCTGCCCATCTTGGCTGCCAAGTGATCCAAGAGCTTAAAGTTCAAGTCCTGAGTCAGTCATAAAAGCTGGCAGGAGATTCTGGAGTTCTCAATCATCACTATATTTTGTACCTTCTCTGAGCGGCTTTCCATCATCACACACAGATTTTGTGGATTACCTTTCTAAGGAACTTAACTTCTCTATCGAATTGATAGGGAATGAATGTGCCTGTTTATGTTGCTGTGAATTATCCTGCTGGGCTGTATCTAACTCTGTCACACTGTGAAACCACTTAATCTACATCAACTCATGATGAGCCAAAATGAAAGCAGAATCCAGGTCAACAATGTCAAATTATTATACATCAGTGCCATCTCAAGACTGAAATATAAAGTCACAATATTATGTATGCTCAAGTTATGTGGATGGAGGTACAAGCAAAATTCCCTAGGATGGTGAAGGATTACCTCCCTTGAAATAGAACTCCAATGGAAACCACCACCATCAAAGTCCTTGAAA
>NW_010542445.1:23745-45630 GCF_000687285.1 Phaethon lepturus | reverse complement strand
ATTGTAGCATGTAGGGAAATATCCACTACCACAAAGAAGCATTGCATTTCAGTGAAGAATAAATGTAAGTGGAAAGGTACAGAATTCCAAAACACTAAAAACCAAAGTTGTTAGGCCTAAAGGCTGACGTTGTCATGTTGATATAACACAAATAAATCCTACAATGGAGGTTGTGGAGTCACTATCACTGGAAATATTAAAAAAAGTATGGACATGGCACTTCAGGACATGGTTTAGTGGGCATGGTGGTGTTGGGTTGATGGTTGGACTTGATGATCTTAAAGGTCTTTTCCAAACTTAATGATTCTGTGACCCTGTGAAAGTGACATGTTTAATTTCTTTAATACTCGTAAAGAGAATGCAGTGAAATGACTCATTCACCACTTTTGCATGATGAAAGAAACTCTAATGATGGTGCTTTTTTACTTTTCATAGAATCATAGAATAGTTTGGGTTGGAAGGGACCTTTAAAGGTCAGCTAGTCCAACCTCCCTGCAGTAAACAGGGAAATCTTCAACTAGATCAGGTTGCTCAGAGCACTGCCCAACCTGACCTTGAATGTTTCCAGGGATGGGGCATCCAACACCTCTCTGGGAAACCTTTGCCAGAGTTTCACCACCTTCATTGTGAAAAATTTCTTCCTTATATTGAGTCTAAATCTACTGTCTTTTAGTTTAAAACCATTACCCCTTGTACTGTTGCAATAGGCCCTGCTACAAAGTCTGTTCCCATCTTTCTTATCAGCCCCCTTTAAGTACTGGAAGGCTGCAATAAGTCTCCCCAGAGCCTTCTGTTCTCCAAGCTGAGCAACCCCAACTCTCTCAGCCTGTCCCCATAGGAGAGATGTTCCACCCCCCCAATCATTTTTGTGGCCCTCCTCTAGACCCGCTCTGACAGGTCCATATCTTTCCTGTGCTGAGGGCTCTAGAGCTGGACAATGTTTTTCAAGGGTTGCCATATTTTAATTCAAAGGGATGGGTTTTTATGGGGGGGGGGTGGGGACGGACGACAATAGAGGCAGGTTAGTCTGCTAACTCCAGGGTTAGCAATGTCAGCTCTTAAGTTACCACCCTGGTGGGCAGGTGCTGTGCTTGGTGTCATGAAGAGATCTTGTATCAATGTTTAAAGCAACTCAAGAAGTGAAAACAAGTAAGATTTTAAAGTAATCTCTACTCCATTTTTCCTTCCAACATGAAAGCTCTCCTGTGTGGTTTTCATTTGCTCCTTTTCCAGGTCATTTAGTTTCTTTTTTTAGCCAATATTCATTAAATATTAAATTTAGAGCATTTGATCAGGACACTCACAGCTGGCAACGACTCAGACCTAAACATTATATCTTACTGATTTTCTCTGTCATTGTAATTTTTGTCTGACTGCTAAATGAGTTGTAGGAGATGCAGAAAAGACCCTCTCAAACTAACCCATGAAAAAAGTGACATAAATCAGTGGGAAAGATATAGCAACAACAAGACTTTATATCTGTTCTAAATCAGTAAGATAAGACACACTTAAATTCAGATAATGTACACTGGAATAAGTTATTTTTGTCAGAGTTCAGAATCTTGTGCCACCACTTTGTGTTCTAGATTGCTTTCATAAATTTTCCAGCATTTATATATACAAGAAAAAAATATGAAAATCTATATCAAATGTGAATAAAGCATCATGAAACCATCTTTTTAACATGGTGAACTGCCCCTTTTAGTATTCAAACTGCTGCTCAATAATACATCTGAGAAACTCAGAACTTTTCTAAAGTGCCAAAAATCTATCACTTTTTGCATCAGATTTTACTATAAATACTATTTGACTATGAGCAAGCATTTAATATCTCATTTTCTGTCTTACTGCTCTACTAGGATGAACTTGCAGGTCACCTTTTGTCTTCAGGTCTCCCGATTGAAAGGAGATAAATGAGTGGCAATACACATTTCCTGTTCAGCTTTAGGAAATGATAAGGCACCAGAGTCCTCTTGCAACCATGACTTCTGGTGAACTGGACTGACTAGGGAAGCTGAACTGGGATAAGAGGTTTTTGCTCACCTTGGCATACTGCATGGGGGGCAGGAGGTTCAGAGCTATGCTAGACAGTGACTTGTAAGCCAGGACTCTTAGACATCAGGCAACTTAGAACAACAAAAAATACTCCCATCCTGCCTCTCCTAATAATGAATAAGATATCATAATTGTAAGATACTGACAAAATGTGCTGCAATGAACCACAGCTGCACGAGCTATGAATTATTTTACTACTTGTATCTATTTTCTAAACAATTTACATTTGCTTTTTCTTCTCTCCATACCCTTTCTTTGTGTGTCCCAGTTTGAACATTCCTTAAGAGTAAGGCCAGGTGTTCCTTGGTCACAGTTAAATTCACCACTGACATAATTTGAACTGATTTTACTGGACATATCCAAGGGCTGATTAAGGCCCAATGCCTATATTTAAATTAAAGGTATTCATGTCATTTGAAAATTCCATATGTTCAAAGAAGCGTGTTACAGAAGCTCTGCCTGTATTTGCACAATGTAAAAAGTGCAACAACTTGGAAAGCTTTCTTGTCTCCAGGTTTTTCACAGGGATTAGTATAACAGCACTTATTCTCTCTCATCGTAGACCAGCTAGACTGAAATGGTCACAGAATTTTACGTTAAGGGTATAGCTCAAAAATAAAAGGCACACTCCAGAGTTGCTTTCCGAAGATAGATTCCTTACTGTTTTTTCATTTGACTTTCCTCTTTCCATCAATTGATCTGACTTTTAAGGACAAAGTAGAGTTGTGTACTTTTAAATAGCGAGAATTTTAATAGTGTTGACCTAATGCAGGCTGTTGAGGCTGTTTCTAGTGAAAATACAAAGCTGATAAGACCATTACACTCAATCTGATACATTCAGCTGAATTGCCATTCATTCAGAGAAATAACTCTGGCACAGTCCTAGGGTATTTAATACCCATACATTTGGAGTAGTTCAGTAAGTTCATGGTTCTGCACAGCTTTCAGAAACAGGCTCTCCATCAAGTAAATTTCCTGCAGCAGGCTGCAGCAAATCAGTGTCTGCCCTAACTAAATATTCCAGCAGAGTTTTAATGTATAATAAATGGAAGGACTGTTTTTTATTAATGAAACACGAGAGATCTATTTTTTATTATTGGTTCTAAGTTATAAGCATGTGGCCATATCACAATGTACAGAAAATGGCTTCAAGTGCCTAATACTATTATAATTATTGTTATTCATAAGCTGTCAAATGAGAAATATGAGCTGTGTTTTTGCCTGCAAAAGTATCTGTTATTGATACACTTCTACTGTACTATTAAGTAAAAACTCAGAGGAGAGACCCTCAATGCTAATGTGCCGAATAAAGGAGGAAGCTTTTCAGGTGCCTAACTAGAGACCAAAACATGGAAGGCATTTTAGGAGCTTGAGGGCTGAACAAATTGGTCCTTATTACATTTCCTTCTGCAAATTACTTCTACTTCTACGTCTCTCTATTCCTCCAGAGTAATAATACCTTTTAAAGTCAGTAGGCTAATGGACCCTGGTATTAATAGAGCTGGGTTTTTGCATACTTTTAGCTTGTTTGGTTTTTTAACTGACCTATAGTAAAATTTTCTTTTCTGTCTGCCATACACCTATTACCTGTTCCAGCATAACAATTTGATGGTGAATTGTGAGCTTTAGACTGTCATCAAAATTTGTTAAGGAAAAAACTGTGGATACTCCTACTCAAAACTCCCTCGAGCCTTGTAAGTGTTTTGGTGGGGTTTTTCCTCTTTTTTATTAACACTTATTGGGAGCAATTATCTGGAAGACATTCAGATCTTCAACCAATTTCTTAGAAATAAACCATGGATTATTAGAGGAAGATGAACATAAGTCATGGGTCATGTGATCTCTTACGCTTTGTTTCTGTAGGAAAAAAGACTAATAAAACACCTACAAAACCCCCCTTTTTTTCAATACTGTTTGCAGCAATATGAGAATAAGAGGGCTAAAGAAATGTACCTGCCAAGTGGATGAACGGCACAAATAAGTTTTGTAGGGTCAACTGAAGCAAAAATTGCTGCTGGGCATGAGGACACTAGCTAAACCTCAGCTGAATCCTAATCTTGCCTTTCTTAACTTTTGGGGGTCACTGCTGCTTGGGTTAGAGGTGAAATTGCCAGGGCTTTCTGAGGTGTCCCATTGGAAGTCAGTCTTTCTTAAACAGCTGAGAGTTTACTAGTGGAAGCTCAGGCAAGTCTGAAACCTCCTTATTAGCACATCGTAGCATGTAAATACCAGATCCTATGATACAATGATTTTGCACAATTACACTACCTTTCACCCTACTTTTTCCATCTCCGGAATGCTCATGGGACATTCTGTAGACCCAGACAAGAAAAGTAAGTCATGTAGTTAATTGTTAACACACATTAGTTTCTACATGGGAAAAAAAAAAAATCAGTTAAAGGAAATCTATTTTGTGACATTATATAACTTTAAAAACCTACAATCAAAACCTACTTTAAATAAAGAATTAAAATGGAACAGCTGGAGTAATTTGTTTGCCCTCTTATCTAAGTCATCATCTTCAAGTGCCCGATACAGAAGTGTTAACTATAAATAAGAAGTTAAAGATGACTGCTGATGTGTTCAATTAATTCTGTGACTTGAAGCCAACTGTATAATCATTTTACTAATTATTTTAATGAAAATATCATTGGTTATCAAAAGCCATTCATATCTACATCTGTGAGGTCTTTACATTCTGGCAAATAGTTATTTCATTTTTGCTTAGCACAGGTATAACAAGATCTCGTGATTACAAATTTTAGTAAAAACTTCCCAGATAAGAGGATACCAACTACTATAAATATTTAGTTTAATCTTAACAATCAAGCTTCAGTTTTGAGCTATGTTTATAATATTTTCATAGTAATTGCTGTGAGACATACAATTATATATCTAGGACAACACATATATATTCATAGAGGTGTAAAATACCTGGTTTCACACTTTTTAATAAAACATACATGTAGGAAAAGAGCATTACAACCCATTAGAATTATTATTTACCAAAGCAAAATAATATTCAAGCAAAATTCAACGATTATTTTATTGGCATTTATGTAAAGAGGTCAAGTAGATAAATCATTAATATTTCTTTTGCCAAGACCATATGCGAGAGATTCAAATGATTTCTTATAGTTTTGAAAAGTGTATTTTACATCCACACATTGTAGGAGCTGTTATTGTTATTTTTCAAGTTCTCTTAATTTCTGTGGACTCTGTACATTTAGTGTGTGAAAACCATAAGAAGATATGCAGGTGTAGAGTTCTCGGATTGTCAGATGTCACATGACACTCAGTACATTTTGTAAGTGTAAATTAGGTGAAAAATCAGTACCTGGTGGAAATAAAGCACTCTAAAGCAAATAAACAAGAAATATTTATATACATATTTTCATCATAGGAGGAATCAATTTCTGTGTAAATGGCACCTCACTGTTTGACTTCTTGCTTATATAGATCAGCTCAAATGTGAAATATTGTACCTGCTGAAATTAATGACAACATGATTGTGTGATTTTAGTTGTTTGGTATCTGACCATGGGAATGTCACTATTAGTGTTCAGTGTCTTACTTCCTTCTTCCCAGACCAAGGGACAGAAAGCACCAGGTTTTTATGAACAGTCATTTTAGACAAATTCACTCTGTCTTTCATGGATATTCACATTAGATTTTTACATCTGTTCATTGTGTTCTTTATCTTTCTTACAGATGAGTTTACTATCATGATTATTTGCTGAAAGAGTGCATTTTAAGCTGACATTGCAAGATATGAAATGCAGACAAAATTTATGTTTTTAGTCATTCCTGTTAATGCCACAAATCTCCAATTCTTAGAGATACATTCATAGAACTAGATAATACCCTGTTTCTGTGCATCTATTTAAAACTTTTTATATTTAAAGAAAACACTTTACAACAAACTGTTTTAACAAAGAATTGTTTCCACAAATGTTCAGGAAATCTTATTAGTATAATAAGCATGTTTGACAAAATAGTGATTGTGGAGGGAGATTTGTTTTTACATAGAAATGTAACAAAAATAAAGTAATTTATTAACTGTGAAATATGATTATTTAACTCTTGGCTTTCCATACTAACTTATGGTAATGCTCTGCCTCAACTATGCAGTAGTAAGCAGTAACAGAAGGCACATTGACTGAATTACTGATTTAGATAATTCAGAGTCTATATACATAATGGTAGATTAAAGGTAAGAACCAAAACTGCTATGTGCACCTTTGAGTGTGCAAGAGAAAGGAACTGTCTATTTACTTCATGTTTTAGAATATCAGCTTCTCTCAGCCTGATTCATTGAAGGAGGGAAAAAAAAAAAAAGGCGAAATGAAGTGGATTAGAGACCTTTGCTACCAGAAAGCATTTGTTTTCTTATAAGCAGATTCTTGTTTCTGCCTGATAAGAGACTGTGTGAGCTATAGTCAAAGATTTAATTGTCCCTTTAAAATGGTGGATTATCAAGCTTCAAAACTGAGCATAACAAAGCAATGTACAATGGGGAAAGACATTACGAGGAAGCAACTCAATTCTATAAGATTTATTAGATCAGGCACAATACCCAAGCTGAAAATTCAAGCTAAAACAAAATAGCTGTATTACCATGGCCTTGATCCTAAGCTAATAAACCCTGTCAAACTTGATTTGGCACCAGAGAAAACCAGCCCAGATATCTTGGCACCATCAGTTCTGGGAAGACTCACTTGTTCAGGCAGAGCACCGCTTGGTCATGGCAGTCTTCATCTATCCGGTTTTGTGGTACTCTGACAAATCTCATAACCTCTTCAGGAACCAGATGCAGTGGGGAGTGTGGTGCAAAGCTTCTCAGCCTGGCTCCATGGGCACCAGCTCAGATCCACCCCCTCGGAATACATCAGTCCCACACGGGTCTGGGATGATGGAGACCAAATGGTGTATACACAAGCATCAATTTTCTGGTAAGCAAAATCTTTGATGGTAAAGGCAAAACTCAAAGGACTGAAAGTCATAATATTTTCTTGTAAAAAACAGTATTGAATTACTGCTCTGTCATCCTCACTAGAGGGTCTGGAAATATACATGTATATCAAAATATAAAAGCTGAAGGGAGCAAAACTTATAATACATGGTCAAAAAGTGGTAGGAGAGATGTCAATCAGATGGGCTATATCCCCTGCCTTTATCAGGGATACAGACGCCTCTGCAGCAGCTCTGGATTTGTGCTCCAGCTGAATAAGCACATACTTGAATCTGTCCATGTTCAGCAAAGGGTTAGAGTTCATGTTTAATTATAAGCACTTTAACTGCTTACAGATGTAATCACTGTGAATTAAACATGTGCTTAATTGCTCTGCTGAACAAAACCAGAGTGCTGAACTGTGTCTTATGGAAAGTAAGAGGAGAGAAGTCACTCCAAATAGGATTCTTCCTCCACTTAGCAGATTTTCTCTACAGCATCATCATCACCTACACTCAACATTAACTATCTCCTGCAACAATTACATTTCTCAAAGGCTGACATATGGTCCACAGACCCTAAAAAATAAGGTTTTGCAAGCAATATTTTTAGGAGTTTTCTCTCTTTTTTGGGTAGTGGTGGTGTTTGGTTTGTTTACATTGGTCTATCTGCTATAATAGCCCAAGTAATACTGGGCTAATACTTAAATGGAAGTTCTCCTCTTTGTGCATATTTGTGAATATGATACCAGTGCCAAATTTACCATTGCCAAAGGAAATTAATTTTTTAGAATATCAAGAATACATTTGGGTTTTTTCTATTGCTTACAGCTTTTTGAGATTCAGATTTTCACTTTGTATAGTCAAGATTTTATCTGCAAACATGAATAAGATAACTTCAGATCCAATTTTTTCAAAAGGGACAATCTCAGTAAATAATATAACTCTGTGTTTCTGTTCTTCACTGTTTATACAGGTTTATACAGGTCTGTGGCCATTTTCATAGTGTCTGAGTACTGCCTCTAGATAAGCTTTTCAAGGAATTAATACTTTGTGACCTTTGGCAAGATCCCTCTAACCTCTGCCTTGGGCAGTCTGCCATCATTGACCTCTCCCTGTCATACCACCTCGGTCTGGGGGAAAGGCCTAGATGAAATTTTTAGTGTTTTGATTCTTTATTTTAGCATCTGTACACTGTTATTCTTCCCTTGATGAGTAACATAGAACAGACTAAAGGAGTTTGTGTTTATAATGAACGACATACTATAAAGTCTTCATGGCACAAAGTTATCATCTACTGCATTGCATTTGTACAGAGTCTATGACAATGGCTTCAGTCTTGATTTTGGCCTGCACCAGTGCATTGGGTGTCCATGGCAAGGTTTGGTAGTGAAGGGGGTGCCAGGTGGTCTCTGTGAGGAGAGGCCAGGGCTGCCCTGTGCCAGACATAGCTACTTCCAACTGGTTCCAACAGATCCATTGCAGGGCTCAGCTGAACCCCTCGGCTAAGATGGTGGCACCTTTGTAACAATTTATTTGAGAAAGGGCAAAATAATCACTGAGAGAGAGAGGGGAAAAAGGGTACAAAAAGACTGAGAAAAAACAGAGGGAACACCAAGGTCAGAGAAGCAGGAGTGGAGGAGGTGTCCCAGGAACTGGAGCAGAGATTCCCCTGCAGCCCATGGAAAAGAACCTGGTGGAGCAGTTATTTCCCTGCAGCCCATTGAGGACCACACCAGAGCAGATATCCACACTGCAGCCCATGGACTACCTCATGCCAGAGCAGGTGGATATTCCCTGAAAGACTTAACACCTGTAGAGAGGCCACACTGGAACAGGTTTATCCAGAAGAATTGCAGTCCATTGAAGGACCCAAGCTGGAGCAGAAGAGAAGTGTGAGGAGGAAGGAGAGGCAGAGAGCTGTTATTAACTGACTGCAACTCCCCATTGACGGGTGGGCTGTTGGGTAGATGAGGAACTGTTTGAATTGTCACATCCAAAGGGTAATAGTCAATGGCTCAATGTCCAGATGGAGATCGGTAGTGAATGGTATCACTCAGGGGTCTGTACTGCGACCAGTTTAATATCTTCATCAGTGACTTAGTGGAACCGATGTCGTCTATCTGGACTTCTGCAAGACCTTTGACACAGTCCCCCACAACATCTTTCTCTCTAAACTGGAGAGCTATAGATTTGATGGGTGGACTGTTGGGTGGATGAGGAATTGGTTGGATGGTCACATCCAGAAGGCAGTGGTCAATGGCTCAATGTTCAGATTGAGATATGGGGGATGAAGGGATTGAGAGCAGCCCTGCCAAGAAGGTCTTGGGGGTCCTGGCAGATGAAAAGCTGGACATGAGCCAGCAATTTGCACTCGCAGCCCAGAAGCCCACCCGTCTCCTGGGCTGCATCCAAAACAGCGTGGCCAGCAGGTCGAGGGAGGTGATTCTGCCCCTCTACTCTGCTCTGGTGAGACCCCACCTGCAGTCCTGCATCCAGCTCTGGAGCCCTCAGCACATGGACCTGTTGGAGATGGTCCAGATGAGGCCACAAAAATGCTTGGAAGTACAGAACACCTCTTCTCTGAGGACAGGCTGAGAGAGTTGGGGTTGTTCAGCTGGGAGAAGAGAAGGCTCTGGGGATACCTTATTGCAGCCTTCCAGGACTTAAAGAAGGCTTCTAAGAAAGTTGAGAGTAGACTTTTTAGCGGGGCCTGTAGTGATAGGACAAGGGGTAATGGTTTAAACTAAAAGAGGGCAGATTTAGATGAGATGTAAGGCAGAAATTTTTCACAATGAGTTTGGTGAACCACTGGCACAGGTTGCGAGAGCAGCCCTGCCAAGAAGGTCTTGGGGGTCCTGGCAGATGAAAAGCTGGACATGAGCCAGCAATTTGCACTCGCAGCCCAGAAGCCCAACCGTCTCCTGGGCTGCATCCAAAACAGCGTGGCCAGCAGGTCGAGGGAGGTGATTCTGCCCCTCTACTCTGCTCTGGTGAGACCCCACCTGCAGTCCTGCATCCAGCTCTGGAGCCCTCAGCACATGGACCTGTTGGAGATGGTCCAGATGAGGCCACAAAAATGCTTGGAAGTACAGAACACCTCTTCTCTGAGGACAGGCTGAGAGAGTTGGGGTTGTTCAGCTGGGAGAAGAGAAGGCTCTGGGGATACCTTATTGCAGCCTTCCAGGACTTAAAGAAGGCTTCTAAGAAAGTTGAGAGTAGACTTTTTAGCGGGGCCTGTAGTGATAGGACAAGGGGTAATGGTTTAAACTAAAAGAGGGCAGATTTAGATGAGATGTAAGGCAGAAATTTTTCACAATGAGTTTGGTGAACCACTGGCACAGGTTGCCCAGAGAGGTGGTAGATACCTCATCCTTGGAAACATTCAAGGTCAAGTTGGGTTGTGCTCTGACCAACCTGATCTAGTTGACGATGTCCTTGCTCATGGCAGGGGAGTTGGACTGGATGACCTTAAAAGGTTCTTTCTAACCCAAAGATTCTATAATTTTATTATTCTCCACCTCCCCCATGTTGCCAGGGACTAGAAGGGAAGGGTGTAGAGGAGATGGGACTGAGGGAGTGAAGTTGAGCCTCATAAAAAGGACCATTGGTGAGTGTAATGTGTTTTCATTTTTTCCAAATCTGTTTTGCCTGTGACAGTAATTGGCAAGTGATTTTCTTGTCTTTATCTCAACCCATGTGGTTTTTCATTTTATTTTCTTCCCCCATCCTGTTGAGGAAGCCAGCCAAGTTCAAGCCACCTCAAGCATCTTCATTACTATTTTGGTAATCTCAAGAAAACAATATAAATATGTTAATTGTAGGGTACAACACAGGGGGCAGAGATGGGTGCTTAGCTACAGAGTACTATCAAAATTAAAGAGAATTGAAAGAAGATATGGCTTCACACTGACTATTAACTTATTTTGGAAATTAAACAATATATGTCACTGCTAGGGGAAATGTATCAGAACCTTTCCACAAGGAATTACATGGACAAAAGAAAGAAAGTGGACTAAGATCATTCTGGAGCTTGCTGTGATCAGGGAAATGCTTGTGATGATTCTGACAATTCTGTGTTCATTCTCCTCCTCATTGCTATCATACCACTACCTAAAAAGCCTTGGTAAATTTTAGCCTCTCTGAAGACATCTTATTTATTGCAACAGCACCTTGATCTCTATGTATTTGGCTGGTTGTATATTAAGGCAAAAGATTGTCAATTCTCAAACTGAAACACTAATCCTTGAGATTCTGATATATACTAAGTAATAATAAAAACAATGTAGGGAATGACATAGTCAAGTACAGACCTAACTTATCTCATGCAGTTTAGACTTTCTTGGATGCAAATCATGGTTTCAGACTGTTAACCAGTACCAGGGTAGGCCATATTTTCTTCTGGAATATTTTATTTATTTCTTTATGGTATATTTCATAGGTAACACAGTAAATATGTGTAGAGTTTACCTTCATAAAATAGCATAATGCTTTGCTTAATAATTTTAACAACTTCTGTGTATTCACTTTCATTCCCTCTTAAAAGATCACCATTTTTTTTCAGTTTGTGCATGTGTGATAAAAATTTGTTATTAGTTTTGTTTTTTACAATGCCAGCTAGCAAAATTTCCAGGTTTCTTACAATATTGTCCTTCTTCCCTGGTGGAAAAAATTATTTATAAATCTCAAAGTGCTGTTTTAGTTCCTCATGTGTAAGCTTGAAATTCTTTTCCTCTTCTGTCTTTCTCCTTTGCTGTTTGATGTGTTTTGCAATTTGGAAAAAAAAAAACCTAACACAGTCACATTTTAGACTGTATCTTCATAATCTCCATTCCTTTTTAAATGTGTTCCCCTGAGATGTTGTTTACATGTCTCAGTTCCTTCCAGTGTTTCAAAGACAGCTTTAGAGTCAGAATTTGCTTAGAGCTACAGAGTTCTGATTATATAAAGTTTAATTATGTCACAGAAAATCACTGGTGAACTAATTCTACCTCACCTTTGTGGGTAGAACTCTCAGTGGAGTCTATATGAGTTTTACCTGCATAAAAAGTACATATTTCCTCTTCAGAGACCACATAGAAACCCCATGAAACTGGTACAGAAGTTTCTGTAAAGTTCATGTGACATTACGCAAGACAGATTTCTAGAAGTTTCTAGGAAGATCTGTACCAAAATGGTTTAGAGGAAATCGAACCTTTTTGGTTTTTATGGCCCCAAATCCCATAATCATGTAGGATTGAAAGCGAATGCCTACAGTAGAAATTTAAACATGCTGGGAACATCCTCTGGCCTTGAGGTTAAATGACATGGCGTATCATCAAGCACTCTTTTCCCTCAAAATAGGATGGCCAAATGCAAACTGAGAATGGTCCCATGGCACATGCAATTATGTAGACAAAGCAGCAATTATCTGGGAGATTGTTGTTTGGCACAAACCATGTCAGGGGCTGTGCTAAAATTTAAACAGTTTGGACAATCACAGGCTATTACAAGCTCACACTCTGGAACTATATGATGTCTATATAGTTTTATTTACTATATAGACATTACCAGTGAAACAGCATGAGTCATCCAGTTCAATCTCTTGTAGTCACGGATAGCTTTGTCATTGATATTTATTTAAGAAGAATCCACAAATCTTCCAAAAGGACTCCACCTTCCAAAATTTTGCAAGCCACAGAAACACTTCTCAGATACCCCATGAAATTTTTGTAAGTTCTGAAGAGAAAAGGCCCTTCATGTGTGTGATTCATGTTGCTCTAAAGGAGTCATTTCAAACAGCTTATGTGAGTAACATGATAAAAGTATCGGTGCCCTTCTATTGGGCATAAGGAGGTAGATCATAGTGTGATGATGGCAAGCACAGATGCCGCTCTGGCAGATGTTTGAAGATTGTTAGATAAATTTCATAATGAAACCTTAATACTATGAGTCTAACTTCTGTCTCTTCTGTAATGGAGCTCACCTCCATTACATCATATATTCTCTGCTACATAGTTTAAAAGCATTATCTTAAATTCCAATATAAAAGAAAACTGAAGTTCCACAATGAAACACTTTACTATCAAAAATATAAATTTCAAGCATGTATCTAATATGCTCCTCATTAAAATATTGCTCTTTATTCCAACTTTGATTATATTTGGATAAACAAAATAAGCTCTCTGAAGGCACACAATGGGTAAACTATATTCCCTTTATGCATGAGACTAATTAATGGAATCTTTAGGAAACTCAAGAAAACTCCATAAATGCTCAGACATTTCACTCAATAAGGTACACTTTGTAAAGCTCAGCTTGCTCTCCTGAAACCCAGCACATTATAAAAAGGACACAGAGCAGTTTTGTTGCAGGAACACAGGTTCATCCTTTATATTAATTGCAATTTGGATGAAATGAAACTTCAGGAGGGTAAAGGCTTTGCTTCATTCCAGCCAACAGCATCAAGAATCTTTGAAATTACAGCATTTTTCAGTTTGTGGTCACCAGAAAGACCATGATATCACCCTTTAGACCTTGAAGAATATTCTAAATTCATATATACAGCAAACAGTTTAAACACATATAATGAACATCTGGTTTACATTTACTGTGCCCCTGCGGCCATGGAGCTCCACGGGGGAGCAGATCTCCACCCCACACCGGAGCAGGGGGATGCCCAAAGGAGGCCGTGACCCCATGGGAAGCCACGCTGGAGCAGGACCTGTGGCCCCATGGGGAGAGGAGCCCCGGCTGGAGCAGGGTTGCTGGCAGGACTTGTGACCCTGCAGGGGACCCAGGCTGGAGCAGCTGGTGAAGAACTGCAGCCTGTGGGAAGGGCTGATGTTCAAGAAGTTTGTGGAGGACTGTCTCTCGTGGGAGGGACCCCACGCTGGAGCAGGGGAAGTGAGGAATCCTCCCCTTGAGGAAGAAGGAGCAGCAGAGACAATGTGTGATGAACTGACCACAACCCCCATTCCCCGATACTCTGTGCTGGTTCGGGGGAGGAGGTAGGGAAAATTGGGACTGAAGTTGAGCTCAGGAAGAAGGGAGGAGTGGGGGGAAGGTTTTTTAAGATTTGGTTTTATTTCTCATCAACTTACTCTGATTTTGATTGGTAATAAATTAAATTAATTTCCCAAAGTCAAGTTTTGCCCATAACAGTAATTAGCGAGTGATCTCTCCCTGTCCTTATCTCAACCCTCAACCCTTTTGTGGTAATTTTCTCCACCTCTCCAGCTGCAGAGGGGAATGATAGAGTGGCTTTGGTGGACACCTGGTGTCCAGCCAAGGTTCAACCCACCACACAAATATATATCGAGTTTATGTAATTATTTTAATGTTATAATTTATGATATTTAATCAAATACAAAATAGCACAGCAACTGAGCTATGCAACTTGTCTACTCATGAAATTTTTTTAGGCACTAGCATTTTCAAGAAAAATATGTAATTTTTTTTCCTACTTTAAGTATACAATTTTTTTCTAGTTTGATTTAGCAGGATTGGAAAGTTCTTGAAAGAAAACAGCCTGCATTTAAGACTTCTATGAGGAAAGAAGAAATATTAGCTCTTTATCTTTGATGACATCTGTTCTGCTCTCTCTGTATGTTCTGTTGAGTAAAGCACTTTGGATGCAAGTTAAAATGCACAGGCCTTAACTGCCTAATGATGACCCTTACCAATGTTACAGCACTGACTCCAGTACTATGACTTCTACAGAATCAATATGCTTAATTTTCAATTTTTAAAGGAAATTTTTCCTTGAATCTATAAAGTACTGGAAGGATAAACTAAACTTTGCTGGGTATCTAGAAGGAATCTCTTTAATTACTACTATCATGCCCCAAAATATCATGCATATTTCATAACTTGCATCCTATTTTCTAGTATTTGACATTGTCCACTGAGGAAATTAGAAGGGAAAATATATGAAACCTTTCTGGATAAAAAAAAAAAAAAAAGAAAACAAAGAGGATAGGAGGATAGGGCAAAAGTTATTGTGTTCATAGAAGTTAAGGTATGAACTTGTTTGGGGAGCTTTTCCATAATGAGGAAACTTGTTACTAATATTACACTGAATGTGATACACCCCTTTCACCTATTTTATTTCCAGGAGTTATCAGTCACTTTCAATATGAATGCCAGCTGTATGGCTTCACAGTAAATAAGTTAGATTTCCAAAACCAAAGACATTATACCCAGTTTAATCAAAGTTGTTTTGTTGGGTTTTTTTTCCCTTGTCAAAATGAAGCATTAACTTTTATAAAGAGCTTTCTATATCTGTTTCCCAAAGAAAGCATTCTGGTTTTGTACTCTTTGCTAATATCATGATGTTATCATAGAATCATAGAATAGTTTTGGTTGGAAGGGACCTTTAAAGATCATCTAGTCCAGCCCCCCTGCAGTGAGCAGGGACGTTAGTTATATTACGTACATTTAATTTTCTGTATGGTTCTGTCATATAAAACATTTATCAGCTTCAGAATTTTAATCTGTATATAGCATATTCTTCATAATTTTGATATTCTCTGATCCTCTTTGTGGTTTGCTGAAACTAGTATTTTCCCTTGAGGGAGAACAGCACAATCAACACTGGATCTTAAAAAAAAAAAAGAAAAAAGTTGTGCTAGTAAAGTTAAAAAAAAAAGGTGAATTACAATACAGTAGCTCTCTAATGACTGCCTGACAACACCAAATTAATGGGATAGTAATTACTTCACTGACATTTTTAGGTATATTTATAAAATCATGTCATGTAAACTTTTTATTTTCAGCTAAGACATTTTATTCCTGTCTGGTTTATTTTTTGTTTGGAGAAAAAGTATGAGATATAACAAGATTGTCTCTTCTGCTTGACATTTGAACTACATTATGTCCTGTATTTTAAATCCACCCACTCAACCTTCATAGTTCCCTATATTTCTTCTGTTCCTACTTACTTTTCCAATTTTATTATAGCACCTTTTTCATCATCATTCTGCAAGAGGTGTGTGAGTTTCATTTTATGTCCCATGAATGACTTGGGGTGTACAAGGTACCCTTCATTTAACACAGTGATGATCAAAATGGTTAGTTTCTCCTTCTTCAGACTTCCTTGCACTGGAATAATTATCATAAATAATGCCAAAGTTACATTTATTTGTGCATACACACAATGTAAAATAAGTAAAAATTAAACATGTTGGTCCTAATTAAGAATCCCACTAGGGAAATAATCTCCCCACGCTCCCTGTGTAGTCTGTTGGCAACTGAGGGTGCAGCAACCCAAGATCAGAAGCAGATGCCTGTCTCTTCCCACTGGAAATGGAGGGAGCTTGTGGCAATTTCTCTCTGACCACGGGCACATTAAGCAAAAGCTAGGTGAGGCTAAGCTAGACCAGCATATGCAGGACATCCTCCTCTATCTGACCACCTTCTTCCCTCAACAATGGTCTCTTGTCTTAGGTTTTAAGTCCTTTGCAAGAGGGACTATACATTAAAGGACAGGACTTTCTGTGGCTTTCAGGCATTTTTTCATTGTAAAATACTCCTTGAAGAATGAGAAGTTTCTATGGGAATAACCATGACTCAGGAAGGAATGATCAAAGGACCTAGGTGCAGGAAGTCAATTGGGGTGATATTCAATTGCTATCAGCTTCTTTAAAGCCCATTCTAAAATAATCTAATGTTTTAATTTCCTCACTGAATCTTTATTTCATGGTCTCTCATAGTAACGGCCACAGTAATTATAATAACAGTTATTATTGTTAATCATAATTTAAACCCTAAGCCTTTAAGCAGTTTATTCTGGGCCTATTTCTGATATCCTATCAATGGCAAATGCACATCCTTAAACTTTTACATTCCATTCACATGCTGTTTATATCAACTTACATATATCTCATTCTGCAAAGTCTTTCAAGTATCAGAAGCATCCCTCAGAAATGTATTTAAATCCTCTCATTTTCATTCAAATTATGCTTTCCTTTCACTTTTAAATTCTTGCGTTTTAAAAGTGAAATTTATATGACCCACATCAGTTAGTAAGAGAGAAAAAATAAGACTGATATGAATGAAAAAGAAATAGGTGGTGATATAGATTTGAAAAATGTTGCTACTACAAATGTAATTTACATTCACAATTGAGTTTTTCTGATGAATTGTTTCTGATAGGTTGTGTTTTTGGTTTTTGACTTTTCACTTTGAAATATAATGCATTTTTATTCATGTACAGATTTGTTTATTCTATTTGGAAAGCAGAAAAATAATTCTCTCTGGCATATGTTGCAGGTTTGCCTCTTATGTAACAGGGCTCCTTTTAAAGTTTGAATTAGCATTCTGCCTAGACAAGATCTGAAAATTGTTCCAGCTTTATTGACATACAGAAGAAGAAATATAAAATTGAACACGATGATTTGAAACCTAGATGACATCTCAGTATCACAAGTATTGCAGTATTGGCAAACAAAGGTTAAGAGAAGGTTTGTTGTAAAAATTACATTTAGAATGGACTGACATTTTAACAACATTGAGCCAATATTGTAAATGCTGCTATGAGAGGAATGTGAAATACTATTTATATGTTTCAGCATTAGAAAAGTCCTCTGGAAATGTGAGCTGATTCTGATCTTTTGGGTCATTAATCCCATGTAATATAAAGAGTCCCTAATATAAAGAGTCCTTCTATGGAAAAAATAGAGGAAGGGACAGAATTGGAGATGAGGTCTATTTTGACGAACAAGGCTTCTTAGTTCCCCTCTCTGGATACACACAACAGCCATCATGCTCCAGCTCTGTGGTGCAACAAATCCAGGGAATGTATCATTCCCTCTTTCTCCAGCCTCATGCCTGGTTCTCAATTGGAGCAAAATCTATATGAGAGGCTCAGAAGGGACTCCAACTGTTCCCCAGTCTTGCTGCTTGAGGGGCTAGAACTGTGGAGTGCTCTATGGCACACAGCCATGCTGAGATAGTTGAGACTATCTGGAGACTAAACCTTTATTCTGCCTGAACAGAAAGTATTAGAAGATGCCTGTTACGAGACACTAGAAGTCCATCTGCTCCCCTAGAGCAGAACTGGGTTACAAGTAAAATACAATATTCCTAATTTCTTAGGCAATACAGCTTGCAAGTACAGCACAATATATCCGTGGTCTGAATTGAGAAATATCAACAACTTGGAATCTCTTTGGAGATACATATCTATACACACACACATATATATATATGTAGAAGTCACTGACTTAGTTTCATGATACTTTCCCTTGAAGTGGGCCCACCTCTCCTTTTTCTTTCATCTGTATTTTTATGTAGATTATGGTATTTCAAAGCTTCAATTTAAAGTTTTACTATGTCTCCATTATTAATTTAATACTGAGTTAACTATAAAGATAATGTAAAAAAGCTCTTTAATTTCCAAAGAGGATTTTCTATGAAAGAGTCTCTTTCTATGAGACTGATGAAATATAAAAGTTGGGGTTTTTTTAATACTGTGAGTTATGTAGTTTAATGTGGAACTATAAACTTAATTAAGCTTGTTCAATATCTTTATTGATGATCTGGATGAGGGGATCGAGTGCTCCCTCAGTAAGTTTACAGATGACACCAAGTTGGGTGGGAGTGTTGATCTGCTGGAGGGTAGGAGGGCTCTGCAGAGGGATCTGGACAGGCTGGATCGATGGGCTGAGGCCAACTGTATGAGGTTTAATAAGGCCAAGTGCAGGGTCCTGCACTTTGGCCACAACAACCCCATGCAACACTACAGGCTTGGGGAGGAGTGGCTGGAGAGCTGCCCAGCAGAAAGGGACCTGGGGGTGCTGGTTGACAGCCGGCTGAACATGAGCCGGCAGTGTGCCCAGGTGGCCAAGAAGGCCAACAGCATCCTGGCCTGTATCAGAAATAGTGTGGCCAGCAGGAGCAGGGAAGTGATTGTGCCCCTGTACTCGGCACTGGTGAGGCTGCACCTCGAATCCTGTGTTTAGTATTGGGCCCCGCACTACAAGAAGGACATGGAGTTGCTGGAGCAAGAGAAGGGCAACGAAGCTGGTGAGGGGTCTGGAGCACAAGTCTTATGAGGAGCGGCTGAGGGAACTGGGATTTTTCAGTCTGGAGAAGAGGAGGCTGAGGGGAGACCTTATTGCTCTCCAATCTTAATGATTCTGTGACTGCTGGAAATTTTTGTCCTCCCAGAAATTGAAGAAAGTTTCAAAATAATTTTCATGTTATTGTTTTCTTGCTATTATTTTCTTAGTATATTGAATAACATCTTGTGTATTCTTCTCGGAGGAAATCAAAGACTTTCATTTAGGCTAGAAGTCACATTTCTTTTCTAACAGAAGCACACTTCCCAAAGTAAATGATGACTTCTAGACAGTGGTGATAATTTATTTAATCCCTACTTTGATTTTATAAAACATGATGCAAATTCTTATTTGCTCTAAGAAAGGGCGTTCGTCATTAAGAGTGATCTAAGTTGTGTAATACAAGTTATCATGATAGTTACTCTTATCTGTTGTAAGAAAAGGGGTTGATTATTAAGAATAGTGTGCTATTGTCCAACAGTTAGTTATATTATAACCCAAATTAGATTTGTTGCAGAACTGTGTCAATGTAAAGTAATTTTTTAATAATAAACTTCCTTCACCATCTATTTTTTACAGTACAATTGTACAGACACAATGCAGACTTTGGCAACATTAGCCATTGCCCTAGAGTAACTTAGGGAATTTGCAAACTGTGGTATATTCTAGCAGATGCAGGAATGACTGTCGTACTTGTGTTTTTCCATTTAGTTGCACAAAACTTTCCCATGCTTGCATTTTCAAGGACATTCTTCAGGTCTGTCCTATGTTTATAAATTTTTTTTTTTTTTATTCCAAAATGTAGATTTCATAGAAGGTAAAGAAACATAAGGAAAGGGGGAAAAAAACCCAAAACAAAACAACAATCATGAAAAACAAACTTTGAAAGGTACAGTAGTCATGTCATTAAAAAAGGGGAAACTTTAGAAGACTTTTTTTTCCTTCTTCATAGAGCTGTCACTAAAGAATGAAATTCATTAGTTAAGTGGTCCTTGTGGACAAAGTTTTCCCAGCCATTCTTAGCAAAAACTAACTGTACTTTGGAGGTCCGAATAATAAAAATACAAGTAGTTGACAATATTTGCTGGGAAACTGGAAACTCTGAAAAGATCTCCCCATGCAATTCATGTCTATTTGAGTCCTTGTCAATCTGAAAAATTCACATGAAGTAGGGCAAATATTCAATTTTTTTTATCATCCTAACAATCCTTTGTAATACAGAAGCAGTGAGACTTTATGCACTCATCTTGCTTTGGGCATCCTATTAATAGATACTATGGAAATGAAGAATAGGTACAGACAATTAAGGATAAGATTCAGCTCAAAATACATTGTTTACATTTATGCTATAAACCTAACCTTAAGCTTCCATCACAATCCATAGAGATCAAGTTAATACCACTAGTGGAGCCAAGAGGGTGATTCAGAACCAAAAGCACTTGTCCATGGCATGATTCATTTAGCTAAGCACATGTATTTCTTGCCATTTGAGATTCTTTGAAACATCTTCCCTGGTCTCCAGCTTCTGATATGTGGGAAAGCATGATTATTCTGCAGGTCGTGAGTCGTATCTTCTAGTCCTGTGGAAATGTCTCAAGTATCCTAAGGCTTCTACAATGACACTAGATTCCCAGTTAGGTACCTGCAGCCTTCCTCCATTAACTATAATAGGAAAGCTAGCTAGCTGACATACACATACAGACACACAAATTTACGTTATTTAATCTTGACTACCTAACCTCCTATTCTACAGGCCTCAGACAGTAAGCAATTTCAAAATCTTTTTATTAGACAGACAGAAGAGTCAATCTCACTACCTGGAAGAATATATAGAGCTAATCCTCATGGAAGCTATTACTACGCACAGGAAGGGAAAAAAAAAAAAGTTGTCTGGGTATAGCCAGCATCGATTTTTCAAGGGGAAATTGTGTTTTCCTCACTCTGAATAAATGACTGGCTCTGTGGCTGAAGGGAGTGCTGTGGACTGCATTTACCTTGATTATATCAAGGTTTCCATGTAGTCTTCCACAGAGTCCTGGTAGACAAACTGAAGAGGTAAAGATTAGATGGATGAACCACAAGCTGGGTGAAAAAACTCTCTGGACAGTCAGACTCAAAGGATATCAGTCAACGAGTGAAAGTGTACTTGGTGATAAATTATGTCACGTTCCTCAGGAATTGATAAAGGGCCTGATACTGTTTAACAACTTTGGCAATGGCCTCAATGAGGATTCACTGTTATCAGGTTCCTGGATGACTTCAAACTGGGGTTTGTGATTGATATATTGGAGAGCTGGACTGTTCTTGTTGAGGAACCTCAACAAGCTGGAAAAATGGGCTAATAAGAATCTCATAAAGTTCAATAAATAGAAACACAAAGTCTTGTGCTTGGTTTGCAACAAGTCCATCATCAGTCCAGGATGGGGACAGACTAGCTGAGTAGCATGTCTTTGATAAAGGACCTGGGATCCTACAGGACCACAAGATACCTTTGCAGCAATGAAGACTAAATGCCTACTGGGCTGTATTAGCAAGAGTATAGTTAGCAAATTGAGGCAAATGGTTATTCATCTCCACTAAGTGATTGTGAATTCAGTGTGTGCATCTGGAGTACTGTGCCTGGTTTTGGACCCCTGGTAAAAGAGAGATTTCAACAAAGAGTCTAGTGGAGAATCACCAAGATGGTTAGAGAGGCTGAAGAACATGACATATCAGGAGAGGCTGAAGAAACATTGTTTGCTCAGCATGGAGAAAACAAGGGTAACTGAGGAGGAATTACCTCGGGGGGAGTTACAGAGAAGACAGAGCCACATTTCCCTTTTGGATGTGACAGCAAAAG
>NW_010542445.1:0-23714 GCF_000687285.1 Phaethon lepturus | reverse complement strand
AGCAGGAAGAAAAATTCTCATTAGATATATTATTCACTGTGACAGGGGTCAAGCACTGGAAGAGGCTGCACAGAGAGGTAGTGGAATGTCCCTCCCTGCTGATTTCCAAAATTCAACTGGTCAAGACCCTGGCCTGTCCTGCTTTGAGCAGGAAGTTGAATAGACCTGAGTCACTTGCCCTCCTGCAGTTTCCACCTTACAGTAAAAATGAAAATAACTGACAAACCTTATCACCAAAAACATACACCAAAAACATTTTACACTACTCTTCTCCCTCTCCCTTCTGATATATTTTTACCTATTTCAGAGACGAATCTCTTAACCTGCTGTCCAATGATGACGTAGTGTCATGCATTCACAAATCCTGATTAGGCAGCAAATGCCAATTTTCAGCATGCCCTCCACATAGTCCAAATGCAGCCCCTGACTTACAGAATTGTCACTGAAGAGCCAGGAGGAAATATGAAAAGAATCTTTAATAAAAAAGATAACCTACTCACAAACAAAATGTGTAAATTGATTTTCCAAACCTCCTCAAAACATTTCACTGTGGAAAAGAAAGAGAATGATATTTTAATATTTTTTTCAAGCTTCTAAAAAAATGTCAGACAACAGATTTATTTTCTCTGTGTCCTTTTTATTTTATTTTCTTCCTTTTTGGAGTAGAGAGATTCAATTTACAGAAGAGTACAAGCAAATGAATAGCAAGACTTATCTGTAATACCACCAAGCTAACAGTGTAACATGCTTCTGAGGGTTTTCAAGACAACTGTTTTGCCTTGTTTGATTGTATTATGACATTAGTATTCAGCCCACATCGGAAGAAGGCAAAAAGGGCCATGTTACAGTTTCCATTGTACTTGTTTGTGAATTGAAGCATAAGCTGACATCCTGTAGCAGAATCAAGGAATGCAAGCAGCACAGTTCATAAATCTGCTTTTCTCAGGTTTCACCACGTTAGGATATAAACGCTTGCGGCATATTTTGCTCAATAGGACATTCTACTCTACTTTGCCTTCAAGAAAAACACAACTTACTTAATTTTATTTGCTATTTTAAATATTACGTTAATAATGGAGTGAGTAGTGTTTATACAGCCGTATCACTGGATGAAGAAGAGTATAAACAGATGCACACAGCATGTAAGAAATAACGTACCTCAGACAGTTACAGTTGAAATAAGAGAATAAGCAAGTCCAGCCTAACTAGTAAATATGGTTGGATGTAAGAGGCAGAAGTTCAAATGCTGTTTCTTTCAGATTTAGATCAGGGATTTGAATTTGAATGTTCCTGCCTAATTGCCCTAATCATCTGATCACTTTTGAACAGTTTTTCCCTTTCCTTCCCATTTAGATATTTGTAATGTTTTCATCAGATAAAAGTGGAAGACTCTGATTTTACCAGTGCTAAAGTTTAATGACAGAGATTCTGTCCCTGAATATAAGGCCTTTATTTGGTGTTAGTGAACAGTTTTTGTCTCCTGAAGATTGCAGTTGAAACATAATTCAATGAGGGTGGTGAAACACTGGCACAGGTTTCCCAGAGGGGTGGTAGATGCCCCATCCCCAGAAACATTCAAGGTCACATTGGATGGGGCTCTGAGCAACCTGATCTAACTGAAGATGTCCCTGCTCATTGCAGAAGGGTTGGACTAGATGACCTTTAAAGGTCCCTTCTAACCCAAAGATTCTATGATTCTATCAATTCCGATATCTCCATCAATCCGTCTCTTTTATTTGTTGGTTTCTCACATTGAAGTCAGAACTGGTATTCACTTTGATAGCAGTATACCTAATTTCTGATCTCAGCACAAGGCACTGACTACAAGTTAATTACCTCAACATCACCATGATGTTAATATAGCACAACTTCCTCCCACTGTGTGCCAAGGCAAGCCACAGAGATTAGCAAGCAATATGGTGTTACAGCACAATATCAGATCTTGAAGCTCCAGGTTCTTCAGAAACACTGTAGCCTTTGGATCCCAATGTTCACCTTTACTCACCTGAGATCAGTGTGGGGAATACAGTATGAGTCTGCTTGAAGCTTACAGGTTGTTCAGCTGCAGTTCCCATGCCAAAGCAGTGCCCTATGCCTGGCAGCAGGGCTGTACTGGAAAGCAAGATGTTGGGCAGTCCAAGCCCACTTTATCTTTACCCCAAATAATGCTGAGCTCAGCAGTGTCCCACCTCTATAGACATTTCACTTTCCACCAATAAAATGTCCTGTATCCTTTCATTTGTGCTGTTCTGCATCAATTTTACAACCAGAGTCCTGAAGGCACCAAAGCATTTACGTAACTCGGGTCCTTCCAGATTTCCACATTTGACAATCCCTTTACCTATTCTTCTTTCTAAGAATATCTGTCATCCAAACTCTCTCCAGTTATTCAAGTAGCCCACTGGTTCCTGCATTCCACTGAAGCTGTGAGACACTTGTTTTCATGTCCATCCTAGACTCACCTTTATGTCTATCTGTCTCCTATCTAATTTAAAGCAGGTCTTTGAAATACAGTCTTTTATAATGAGTGCCCTAAATATTGATTCATAAGAGCTTGTGGAACAGCTTGCTCTCAGCGTTTCCAGTTGATGTTACTCCATTTTCCATAACTTAATACTGCAATTCAGTAGTGATTATGCGTTCATGTGAAATAATTAAATTAAAGTCCATGCTCCAAATCAGTATTTAAATTATTGTACATGGTTGATCTGGTTCAGCACAAGAGAATGAGAATGGCTGCAGTTTTATAAGAGACTGGAAGGCCACTGGAGCCTACTTCCTGCTCAAATTCAGTAAAAGAAAGATGTGTGCAAGGGTCACCCATACTTCAGGCACTCCCAGAGCATTTTGGTATCAGGAAAGCTGGGAAATCACTGCTTCCTCCTTTCTATTTGCTGCGAACACAGTCACTAAACTTAAGAATAGAGTTCACATCTGTTGAACTTGAGTGGAGACAAGCATGTCTCTCCAGCTTGGTATAGGTCTGACAGTTCGATTCTACCCTCCCCTAGGAATTTCCTACTGGTTGCGTTAAATGCCTACAAATATAATTGGAAGCATTTACTACTACAAAAAAACATTGTGCAAAAAAAAATGTCAGCAGGATATCAATTGGAATAAAGACGTTTAAGTAAACAACCACTTGAAACAATAATAATAATAATCACCATCATAATAATATATTAGTATTCAAAGTACTCAGCTCTCAAGGAGTTTCTTGTAAGAAAACACTTTTATTCTGTTACTGAAGCAATTGACATTTAAGTCAGGTGTATGAATGCTCTTTTACAAATCAGTACAGTAGCAACATAAACAGTGAAATTTTCAAACATCCGCATTACTAAAACAGAACCAGCCACATCACAGACCAATTGAGCACCCAAGGAAATGGAGTGATGACACTCAGATGTGTGATCTAGGATCACTGCAGTGTGTCTCCATCTTATCTGCAGCCATTTTACACAAGCTGCCAGGTAGTTTAGTCCCCCTTATCAAAGGAGACGGGCTCACACTCAGTGTTATATCCCTACTGGCAGCACAAATGAAACCAACGTGAGCCACATGACTTTGGGAACCCGAATATAGACACTGGTAGCATTATGGCTGTAGCCAGTAAGAACGATCAAAATTTACTTTTAAGACTGGTCTATACCAAGATGAATGAAACTGTAATAACATGAAGAAAGGAAGAAAACAGTAAATACCTAAGTATTGTTTAAGGTTACCTGACAAATAAATTAATGTAAGAGTCCACACTATGTTGTGCATTCAGTATAAAAAAATATAGTATTCATTCATATGGAAAGCACAGTTTGGAAACTAGAAGTTGTCATGCTGTCATCAGAGTTTTTCTGTTCTTTCTGCAAACATGTCTCTTAACCTGATAAAACTTCAGATTGCTATTTATACATTGCAATACACAATAACTTTGTTTGGGGTAAAATAACCTTTGGAAACTTGCTCCATCTACTGCTGATTAACATAGGATCAGGGACCACAAGCCCAGAAGCCAAGTGGCATAGCCTGGCTATGGCTAATTTGCACAACACTTGACCCTGGATTTCGCCTCAGTTTTGGATGGCTCTCACACACTAATATTATTTTGCTTCTGTTTTTCTACTTGAGTGTGGAAATGGATAGTGCTGAAGGACTATTTAAAATAGAGGGAAAATACCACTGTAGACCTGTTCACGTTGGCTGTTGTAAATAGTTTTTGGCATGTGCTATTCTGAAAATTATGCTTGGGAATCTTCTTGGAAAATGCCAGTAAACCAAACACATTTAAAAATCAGTTAGTATGGACAACCAATGCTCCAAATCTGAAGCATGTTCTTTTTTTTTTTTTTTTAGCCATATAGATTTGGTCATTGAAACCATGGCTTTAATATTTATCTGTCAGTGGAATTAAGCATAATGAAATTGCCAGAAATCTAATTTCCATCACATCTACATTTTTAAAATGTCATCTATAATGTTGCCCTATATTTGCAGCCAAGTCCTTCAGTCTTTTGTCAGGTAAAATTCCGACTGAAGTCTTGAAGAAATTAAAGGGTAAGATCTGTTGTTGAACAAGAGTTCTGGGATTCATCCATGGTTATCTTGCATTGATTTTCCACCCCCTTTAAAAGACAGGGGAGGAGAAATTACATGAATGGTTGCCTACTCTTGTTTTGCAATTACTCTTACGTTGGTGTCGTGGGTTAACCCCAGCTGGCAGCTAAGCTCCCACCCACTCACTCAGAGAGGGGAGAGCAAAAAACAAGAAAACTCATGGGTCAAGATAAACACAATTTAGTAAGAGCGGGGAGGGGAGAAAAACCTCCCAAGTGATGCAAAAGCAATCAATCACCATCAGCAGACCAATGCCCAACCAGTCCCCAAGCAACGGATCTCTTTTTACAAAAATCCCCCCAGTTTTATTTCTGAGCATGACATTATATGGCATAGAGTATCTTTTTGGTCAGTTTTGGTCCAGCTGTGTCTATTTCCAACCTGTTGCCCACTCCCAGCCTGCTCACTGGGGTCAGAGTGAGACACAGACAGCCATGACACTGTGCACGTACTGTTCAGCAATAAGTAAAACATTGCTATGTTATCAACCCTGTTTTGGTCACCAGTCTAAACAGCACTATACGGACTGATGTGAAGAAAATTAACTCCATCCCAGACAAACACAGTACATTTGGTGTTCATACCCTTCAATTTGCTGGGTTTTTTTCACTTGCATTTATTCCCATCTTAGTTATTGTCCTGGCAAGATAAATATATGGTGCAGTGATACAGCATTCTATACCCATGACTAATTTGGAGCTAGAACTTTTCCTCTTTTCACATAATCTGTTCCTCACATCTCATCATTCATTTTTCTATATCGATTTAATTTAGGATAAATTTGAATGTAAAACTTCAGACACCATCAAAATTTTTATAGAGTGCTTACAGTGAGGTGGGTCAAACAGGCGAATAGGTAGATAAGACAAACTGAACGCATATTCAAAAGGATCATTAAGCTTCCCCTGCCTAGAGAAATTACAGTCTTACAAAAAGGAATTTATTGCTCAAAAATATAATGTAATTATTTCAGCAACAAATTTCTTAGAACTCAGATACTTGATTCCTCTTGTCAGCTACACTTACCTTGTGGAAACAAAAATTCTTACAAATTCAAAAATTGTAAAGGAAATTGCTTTTCTTCTTTGCAATTTGTCTGCCTAACTACTGAAACTAAAAGTGACATAACTGACATCATGTAACAAACTATTTTCTGAGCAAGTGGCTTGGAAATTGTACTAATACTACTCTTATTAGCACTGAATCTAATACTTCCAGTAAATTTACTATTAATATTTGCACTGTAATTTTCAAAATATTCCCTCCCCAATAACTTGTTCAACTTCAGGAACATCACATCCTTGTTAGAAAAATATACATAAACATATGTCACTGCCTTTTTTCTAAGCAAGGGGTAAGGTATAGCATAGTTGTATAAATGGTTCCTGACAATCATATACTTTCTGACTAAGAACTGACATGTAGGTAATATATTTAGACAATATGCAGCTTTTATGACTATTACTTTCTCTCAGTGCAATGCACTAGGTAATTAATGTTCAATGTTTTGAAATGGTATTAACTTAATATTAGAATGGAAATGTCTCACTAAACATGTTCTTTATTCTCTTGGATACTGCAGCTGGGAATTCCTTTTTTTTTCCCTACTGCAAGCTCCAGTTCCACAGCTTTGTCTATAAAGCAAATCACTCAATCCATGCGTAACTTCATTAAAATCTGAGAACTCCATACAGATACAGGATTCTTGCTTAAGAAATTAAATTACAAAGTCAGAATGAGAATTCTTTCTTGACCATGTTTCATTTAGAATCTTGCCCTAGATCATCATGGTTAAATTAATATCTTACATTTCAGGTTGAGGGAAAACAGTATGTATTGTTATAGTAAAAGGCAAAAGAATGTTTAAAAATTATTAATTTTCATATTGAAGATTTCCTCATAGATAACAGGCTAGACAGCTAGACATAATTATTCCTTCCTTTTTGTGAGTTTTGGGGGTTCTGTTTTAAATTCTTATTATTTCATGTAAATTTCTCATTTCCTGAGAACAGCTGCCTATTGAATTCAGAACTTCAGCTATTGTTCCATTCTCTAAAAAAAAAAAAAGCTTTGTAATTCAGCAGTATTATCTAACCATAGGCTTATTACTCAATTATCTCTGTTGTTAAGTCATGGAACAGAAGTTTTTTAATTACTTTCAATATTTTTTTGAGAAATGTTAGTGGAACTTTAGGGAAAAGTACAGGACAAAAGTACAGGACAAACTTTATGTTCTTTATAATTCAGTAAAAATGCCTTTTCTCTTAATAAAATGGACCTGAAGTTAATTGAGATCTTTAATGGTACAAAGTGTTCTCCATAGGTCAATGGAATTTTAACAGTGATGCAATTAGTTAGTTGAAATAGAAGACTGGGCCTTTAGGTCCATGTCTCCCATTTTGCAGCCACCCCCCATGTCCCTGTAAAGCTTTATTGACTTCACCAATGTTTATAATTTCTGCTTTTATTAGAAATTAAGTGAGCTTTGCTTCTGCTTGCAAAATTTCAAGGGTAGGTTTAAGGTGTGTTCTCTGAAAAGAATGCCAGCAGTGTCCAAGAACGGTGCCTCAAGGTGTTGAAGGTTTTAAAGTCTGATGGATTCATACCAGGCTGCAGATATCAGATGCAAGATCATGAGACCTTTATAAAACAAGTATGGTTATGATTAATAAAATAAATCAAAGTAAGTGCTGTTTTATGACCTTTAACCACTATTCAGGGAAAGCTAATGCTGTTGGCTGACAACAAGCCAATCTTTCCTGTAATGGCAGCTATTAAATCCATGAGAAATCAAGTCATCATCCAATTCATACCAATTAATCAGATACCTTGGCTAAGTGACACTTATATTCTACGTTGTTACTGGGACCCATAGCAAACATAATAGCTGTATTAGGGGTCAGTTTAGCAGTAAAACCAAGGTTTCTTTGATTTTTGTTATCTGTGTTCCAACCTGTTTTTAATTAAAAACAACTTTCCTGTTCTGGTTTTGTGATAGCCATGATAGTTTGTAAAAAAATGAAGTAAATACGTTGTGGTCCTTAGAGCATCTGACATTAATGAAAGATAATATCATGAACAAAATACTATACAACAATGCTCTAGAAAGAAAGCATCATCTGAGAAGGAAATGTCTAACAAACAAATTGTTTCAGAATGTATTTCTTTGTCACATCAAGGCAAATATGTAAATTATAATGACACATTTCTGAAGGAAGGAGGAGTATTTCATTGAGGAGAAAATGAAGAAGAATCCAGACAGCAAACCAAAGAGTTACATCACATCTTAGGGCAATTAACTTGACCCTGACAAAGATGCTCTCTTAAAAGAACTCATTTAAAGATCTTGTGACATTCACTAGAAGGGATTCTCATAAGGAAGGTTAGTGCAAGTCATACTAGAAGCTTAGTCAAATTTGCACTGAACAATATTAACTTATTTTAATATATTTACAAGATTGTATAGCTAAAATAAGAAAATATTCATTAACCTTTAGATATTCAAATATCTATTCGATATCTTTCACCATCTGACGGATTAGTGGCACCTGCTAGCTACCTCAGGTAACTTATAACATTTTGCCAATGATTAGACCGTATATAATGATTTTACTCATAGATGGTTTTGTCAAGCTTCCATCCTGACATAAGTTATGGAAGGAACAGTCAACAACCAGGTCTCTCGGGCTGTCAGGTAGTCCAAAGGGCTGCTATGGGTTTAGATTTTGGGGTCATATATTATTATCCAGTTTTCTCAGACTGGCAACACTGAAGAGTGTTAGCAAAGGGGACAGCAGCTCTTAGTGACATGAGACATGTGACTCCTAAAGATCCAAGAACTGAGTGAGGATAGGAAAAGTAAAAAGCTTTACTGTGAAGATGGGCAGGAGAAGGATACTGTGGTTGTATACAAGATTATCTTCCTCATGTGGAAACTATGAAGGATCAATCCCTGAAACTCCCAAAGGATTGAGTATGCATGGTACTGCTCTTGTGAGTAACCACTCTAGGGGCGTATTTTGTAGGCAACTTTCTTTCCTGCCTCTTTACTACAGCACTGACACTTATCTTGTAAACCTTGTAAACAATATCATAAGCAGTACAGCAAATCTCTCCAGTCTAATCTCAGCAGAACATTGTGACTGAGATAAAGTTCTTTACAGAATAAAAAAGTATATTCTTTGCATATATGATGTGTTTGAATTATTCCACAGTGATAGAAGAAAGACAAGACAAAAATCACATGAAACAGTTGAAGACTAATCATCCAAATTAGGCAAAACTTAAAATCTCAGGAGTTCACTTAACATTTAAGACAATGAAAATGGGATACAGTAGGAACAGAAAGTAGACTTCAATATGAAGGGCACTGGTGGAAATCAGTGTCGTGGAGAATGTGCTGTTTCAGTTCCTTTTTTGCATAAGTGGTGCATGCAATTACACATGCAATTTTTTTCCCGTGAGAGTCAGCTGTGAAACACTGTTATTTCAATAGGAGCAGTACCAACCTTAAAACACAGTAGGATTCTGCAAAAAATTAAAGTTCCTGCTTAAGCCCAAAGAGATTCTTGCTAATCATTTTTAGATGTGTCAGTATATACAGGTATTTTTTAGAAATATTAGTTCTAAGGTTCTTGTGAACATAGAACCATAGAATTATATAATCATATAATGAGTTGGCCTGGAAGGGACCTTTAAAAATCACCTAGTTCCAGAGCCCCTTGTGTGAGCAAGGTGAAGGGGCAGCCACAACTTCTCTGGGCAACCTGTTCCAGTGTCTCACCACCCTCATCATAAAGAATTTCTTCCTTATGTCCAATCTAAGTTGACCCTCTCAGTTTAAAACCATTGCCCCTCGTCATGTCACTACAGGCCTTAGTAAGAGACCTTTTTCCATCTTTCTTATAAGCCCCTTTTATATATTGAAAGGCCACAATAAGTTCTCCCCAGAGCCTTTTCTTCTCCAGGATGAACAACCCCAACTCTCTCAGCCTTTCTCCATAGGAGAGGTGTTCTTGCCCCCGACCACTTTTATGGCCCTCCTCTGGACCTACTTTAACAGGTCCATGTCTGTCTTACACTGGAGACCAAAGCAGGATACAGTACTGCGGGTGGGGTCTCACCAGAGCAGAGTAGAAGGGGAGAACCACCTCCTTCGACCTGCTGGCCACATATCTTTTAAGTGCCCATTGCTAGCTCATACCTAATTTTTCACCTACCGATACGTCCAAGTCCTTCTCAACAGGACTGCTCTCAATCCCTTCATCACCCAGCCTGTACCGATACCAGGGGTTGCCCCGACCCAGGTGCAGGACCCTGCACTTAGCCTTGTTGAACCTCATGAGGTTCATACGGACCCATTTCTCAAGCTTGTCCAGGTCCCTCTGGATGGCATCCGTTCACTCCAGCAAATCAACTACACCACTCAACTTGGAGCAAGCTTACTGAGGATGCACTGAATGCCATTGCCTCTGTCATTAATCAAGATACTGAGCAGTACCAGTCCCAATACAGACTCCTGAGGGACACCACTTGTTACTGACCTCCAGTTGGATATTGAGTTGTTGACTGCAACTCTTTGGATGCAACCATCCAGCCAATTCTTTATCCACTGAATAGTCTGTCCATCAAACCCACATCTCGCCAATTTAGCAACAAGAATATTGTGTGGGACCACATCAGGCCTCACAGAAGTCAAGACAGATGATAGCAGTTGCTCTTTCTTTATTCATCAATGCAGTCACTCCATTGTAGAAGGCCACTAGATTGGTCAGGCACCATTTGCACTTAGTGAAGCCATGTTGGCTGTCTCTAATCACCTCCCTGTCCTCCATATGCCTTGATAGGGCTTCCAGGAGGATCTGTTCCATGAACTTACTGGGCACAGGGGCAAAGCTGACTGGTCATTGGTTCCCAGGGTCTCTTTATCCTTTTTAAAAATCAGTATGAAGTTTTCCTTTTTCTAGTCACTGGGGGTTTCACCTGATTGTGATTATTTTTCAAATATGATGGAGAACAGCTTAGCAACTACATCAGCCAAGTTCCTTCTGGACTCTAGGATGCATCTCATCGGGTCCGTTGGACTTGTGTATAGTCAGGTTCCTCACATGGCCTCAAACCTGAACTTCTTCTATGATGGATGGGACTTAATTTCCCCAGTTCCAGCCTTGAGATTCAGGGACACAAGAGATGTAGGACTAGAAATTGCCAGTGAAAACTGAGGCAAAAAGTTCTTGAGTACCTCAGCCTTCCCCATGCCAGTGGTCACCAGATCCTCTGTCTTATTATTTGGGGAAGGGGTGGGGGAGGTGTGCCATTTCTTTTTTCTTCCTTTTCTGACTAACATACCTGTAGAAGCCCTTTTTCTTCACATCCCTTCCCAAATCTGTTTCCAGCTGTGCCTTAGCTTTCCTGATCCTATCCCTACACTCCTGGGCACTATCCCTACATTCTTCCCAGGATGTGCGTCCTGCTTCCACTGCCTAGGCATTTCCCTTTTGTGTTCCAGTTTGACTAGGAGGTCCTTACTCAGCCATGCTTGTCTCTTGCCTTCCTTCTCTGATTTCTTGCACATGAGAATCAATACTTCTTGTGCTCTAAGAAAAATGTCTTTAAACATCTGTCAGCTCTCTTCTGCTCCTTTATCCCTGAGGGCAGTTTCCCAGGGAGTCCCATCCACCAGATCCTTTAAAAAACTGAGAGTTCACTTTCCCAAAGTTTAGGGTCTTGACTATATTATTCATCTGGCCTGTTTCCCTTGAATTCCACCAGGACATGATCATTGCAGCCCAGGATACAACCAATCGACCTCTCCATTAAGTTCCTTTGCGTTGGTGAGCAACAGAACCAGTAACACATCTCCTCTAGTTGGGCTTTCTATCACCTGGATTAGAATGTTATCCTCAATGCATTCCAAGAGTCACCTAGACTGCTTGCAGCTTGCTGTGCTGCTTTTCCAGCAGATGTCAGAAGTCCCCTAGTAGGATCAAGGTCTGCAAGCGTGATGCTTCTTCCTGTAGTTGAAGTAAGAACACTTAATTGACAACATCCCCTTGATCAGGCAGCCTTTACTAAATGCCATCCATGAGGTTTCTTTTGTTGTCTGTGTCTCCAATTTTCATTCATAAACTTCTGACCTGTGTGTTGCTTTTTCAAAGACAGCTCTGTGCAATCAATACATTATTTTACGTAGAGGGCAGCCCCCCCACCTTCCCTTTCTTGTTTGTTCCTCCTGAACAGTCTATAGCCATCGATCGCAGCACTAGTCATGTGATTCATCCCACCAAGTTTCAGTGATAGTGATCAGATCATAGCTTTCCAGCTGCACAGTGGCTTCCAGCTCCTCCTTTTTGTCGCCCATGCTGTGTGCATTGGTATAGAGATGCAGTTGGTTGGACTGTTGACTGTCTCACCTTTTTGATGGAACCTTTCTGGAGGGTTGGGAGGCATTCATCACTACTCTGGTAGGTGCGCTCATCCACTCTGTTGCTTCCGAGTACACAAATGTTATGACTGTGGACCCCATTCCCCAAGATCATTAGTTTAAAGTGCAATTCACTGTCAGCCAATCTTCCAGCCAAGATTCTCCTTCCTCTTCTAGATAAGCAGATCCCATCTCTCTCTGGTAATTTGTATTTGTTAAAGAACATCCCATGATCATAGAAGCCAAAGCCATGGTGATGACACCAGCCATAAAGCCAGGTGTTGATCTACATGATGTGTTGACTTCTGCCTGTGCTTGTATCTCTGACTGGCAAGACAAACGAGATCACTTGGGCCCCTGTTCCCTTCACTTGTGCCACCAAGGTTCTGAAGCCCTGGCTGGTCTTGCCCAGGTTATGTTTTACAATGCCATTGGTGCCCACATAGAAAAGAAGTAGGGGATAGTGGTCTGTGCTTTTAACCAGCTGTGACAGTCTCTCTGTGATATCCTAGATCTCAGCTCCTGGCCAAGCAGCAAACTTCCCTTGACTGTATATCAGGCCGGCAGACAGGTGCCTCGGTGTGTCTCAGCAGAGAGTCACCCACTACTAGCACTCTCCGCTTCCTTTTGCATCTTTTAGTTTGTGCAGCTGATGTGGTCTCCTCCAGCCTCTTCCTGACTCCACCAGAGCATACCTTGCGCAGGTGGAGCTTGCATTCTCTTCCACCCAGGAGCATGGGGTAGTTTGCAGTCCTCTACCTGGGCAACAGCTCAGCTTACCTGACAGGAAGCTTTTTCCAGGTGGCCACCTCCACTTGTCCCAGGCTAGCCTAGCTAGGTAGATGGCTCCCGGCTGCTGCAGAGCACAGCCAGTTATACACAGCTTGTCATGGTTTGAACTGGTGACGGGGACAGCCAGCCTCCGCAGACCTTACAACCCTCGCGCTCTTCTCAGCATGCAGCAGCAACTGCTGCTTGCCACTGTTGCCACTGCTGCTGCTGTTGCCACTGCTGCTGCTGCTAGCATGGAACCAAAGTATAAAAAAATCATAGAGTTGGAAGTATTTGACTTAAACTGTTTTTGCAATAGTTACTTATTGGAAATAACAGCAACAAAATTTAATTCAATTATACTGGTTATTTTTGGCAATGGCAAGGCAAACCAGAAATTTCTCAACATGCAAAATTAATGCAATGTAAACATGTGATTAGGTTCTTTTTAAACTAAAATAAACAACCACTAAAACAAATAGGATTAATACTTGTAAACAACTCGGAGATCCCATGGGATAAAAGCCACTATACAATTGTAAATTCTTATGCTTATCACAGTTCTGGCCAACATAAATACTGTACAGAATACAATTCCTAAGGCATCTTTAATACAGCTATAATACCTTTTTTAAAAAAAATATTATCATACACACAGTCAATGTGGATTTTGGACAAAACAACTACTACCTGTATCCTAAAATATGTATTTTAGAATACATGATAAATCTTCCAATAAACGATCCATTATATCTTGCAGTTCATTGTAGGACTCTCTACAGCCACAACATGAGAACAGCCCCACAGCTGCTGCTGTGTCATGTAATGGAGAAGGCTTTCTCAGTGCCAGCCAGGGCTACTGAAGTGAGTGCGATGAGATACGCATTTTAGTTTTCTTAAACAACTATTGTCTACCTCCATCTGGAAAACCTCTACCTCAACCAGTCCTCCATTTCTGTACATTCTTCCTCAAATAGAAGCACTATGTAAAGATGCCCATGGTTCTGTTTTAGCTGTCTGTACACCTGTATAAAGCCTTGACTCAGCGCAGTCTTTTAGTCTTACTTCAGTTTACTTTAAAATGCACTTAAACTGGGATCGCACATGCTTTACTGACAAGTACAGATGCACTGATACATACACAAAATTTCACTCAGTGACCATTGTCTAAAGCCAACGTTTCACACCTCACCATATTGCTTAAAGCACACTTTGGCTAGAAAGAGTCAGACCACACTGACTGTATTATAGCTTGTTTCTAAACCTCTGCATTTAATAAGGTTAAATATTTTGCTCGTGAAATTGCATAAGAAAGCTAAGCTTTCAGAGCAAAACACAACCAACAAAAACTCCCAGCATGTTCAGCTGAGTTATAAATCCATGGAAGTATGAAGTTGCAATAGAAACGCTGATGCAATCTTAACCATAGCTACGTGAACACAGCAAACTGTAATTGCTGCCATTATTAAAGACTTGAACTGGCTGTGTGTTTCTCAGAACTGATTTTGCAATCTGGTTTTAACTTGTTTCTTAGCTACTGTTTCAAAATGTTCCCGATTACAGAAAAAGATTCTTTGTAGTGGGTTTTGTTGTTTTGGTTTGGTTTGTTTTTTTCGGTATCTAGCACTCACATATTTCCTGTTATGGTTTGATCTGTTGTCAGTGCTTGAAATTATTTCATTGTTCATATCACAAATTGTTACCTTTTGTCTTTGAGAACATGATAGCGTAATTATACTAATAAATTTCTCTCCTCCTGTACCTGAGCTTCAGGTTCCTTAACCACTTCTAGCTCAGACACATTTCATGTCCACATTTTTTAGCTACTAAAGGATGCAAGAGATTGTGTACACTTCCTTTCCTCCCCAGCACCTGCTGCTTATAACACGAGCAGCCGAGTGAAGGAAATGTAGTCTGAAACCATGACTTCTGTATACATGCAAGTGGTTAGAGAGATTAGGAAAAGGGACAGAAATGGATAGTACTGAGTATGAACACCAGCACAGGTTCTGTGATACCCTTTTGAGCAATATTATTGAGCCAAGTATAAGGCAAGCACAGATTATTTCTCCCCTCTTTCTGCAGCAAAGAGAAAATAGATTTTGTGTATAAGGATTATAATCTGCTTCTTGTTTTCCACCTCAGGACACACAGCTATGTACACCCAAGATTTCTGGCAGAGTCAGAATTAGCTCCTTAGTGTGTGGAAACACCAGTTCCTTTGATTTGTGATATATCTGAGATGACACATCTAGGATGACCTTTTTCTCACATCAGTGAACACTCACTTAAGAGTATCCTATGAGTGCCCACAAAGATGATGCTGAGTTATTGTTTGTTGAAGCAGTAATTTCTGTATTTTACTTTGGTACAAAATAGAAATTATATGTTCTTCTTCTAAAGCATTGATGTTAAAGAATTCTTGGGAACATTTTAGTTGTAAAATATTTTGAGGTCATTTCTTACGTTACAGTCAAATTTTATCACTAGACGTAGCTCCCAGCACGTTATTGAAGAGTATTTTCCTTTCCTGTTTGTGATAGAGAGTTGATCCAACTCCCATTACACTTAATGGGCATCTGTCAGATTTAATTTGAGTTGATTCAAGTCTGTAAACAGCAGTCCTAGTCACTGCTGTCCAGCATTACCTTGTATGCAAACAAATAATTTTCATTTAGATAAGCAACTACCATGCAACACCACTGCAAACCTTTACCTATAATATGAAAAACCTGTAACAGGTTTTGAAATTATGTAATATCATCCGTGAAGTAAACTGAGGAATGATAATCTACATAAGCTAAGAATATGACTCAAATTGTTCTTCAATAACTATGCATTAAGGAATTATTTGTATATTTATCACAAAATGCCAGAAATGTTGTCTGACAGTTCAGGTCACCTCCTCTAACCAACTTCCCCAGAAAGCATCCTTGTGCTCTGAGAGTTAAACATCTACCCACCTGGCCTTTTTATTAATGGATAAACTCCATCCAAGATAAAAGACTTGTAGGAATGATGAAGTGGTTCTCAACAGAATAATTTCCAGTGGAGGTGGTGACTCCATTAAGAATGTCACCTGTGTAAACAACAAAATAGCCTAAGCGAACTTGTTTTTCTTAGTCACCTTTTGTAGAATCCCTGCAAGTCATCTAGACTTAACAATAACACCAGTCTTTAACTCAGATTACTAATGTGAGTTTGGCAGTATATCAAGTGCTACTATAATACATAGTTTAGAGAATCATAGAGAAAGCTTGAGCCCAATTGTAAACCACCAAGGTGCCATATCTTGGAAATACAACAAAAGAACATGAAATTGATTGGAAGATCTAGAAATCTTGGTAAAACTCTTTGTATGACATGGTTAGTATCACAGAAATTCTGGGGAAAAATTTTTCATTTGGAGCATTGATAGTCCAGGAAAGACAGGTAAGGAAAGAAATACTGTGCATATTCATCATGTTTATGTCTGGAGTTTATTAAGAGTTGAGATGCTAATATTCTTTGTCCTGGTAAAAGAGAAAACAAGAAGGATGGAATAATGGCAGTAATCCAGAATGTAGTGGCAGCAGAGAATTTTAACCAAATATTTGCTGGAGAAATATTATGAAAAGCTGTAGACTGACAATCATGCTCATGAAATGTGCTGGGAACGAATTTTTTTTAGGAGGTTAGAAGGGGACCAGCTAATTTAGATTTTGTTCTGTCTAAAAAGGAGAATTGATTGAGATGCCAAAGTTCATTGTAGTATGGGGTGAAAGTAATCACAAAATGATAAAGTGAACAATCCTAAGGGAAATAAACGTGACAGAATTGGAAATAATGTACTTTAACAAGTCAAGCTTTGATAGGGAACACAGGAGACTCATCTGCTACGTCATTTGGGAAGATAATCTGAGAGATAAAGGAATGTAGAAAATCCGGCAGTTACTGAAAGAAACCATACTCATGCACAATAGCAAAGTAGCTAATGCAAAAAGAAGATGAAAAACCTTGTTAGAGACCATTTTAACTACATCAGGGTATCCCCACTGACCTGAAAAACAAAAAGAAATCATATAAAAGGGTCCTTTGGTTGTGGGTCATATACTGGAGTAAGATTAGAAAGGAACAGCCCATACTTGTAAGGAAATGCTACAGGGCATATGAGTTTCAATTAGCAAGAGAAATAAAAGAAAGAAACTTCAGGTCCTAAAACTACATAAAAGGAAAATGAAAAGAAATACAGGTCCCAAACTAAGTGGAAAACAAAAGCAAATAACAGCTGAAGCTTTCAGTTCTTTCTTTTTTGAAGTTTAAGTAGAAACTAGATTGCAAAAATTATGTTTAAAAAGAAGATGGTGATGCAGGTCTGATTCTGGAAAGAAGTAATCAAAGAATACTTTGGCGAGATAGTTGTATTTAACTTACAAATGCTTATCAAAATTGCCTTACAGTGTTTATAGCACTGTGTAAGGAATTTAGAATATTAATGGTACTTTTAGTAAGTGTGATGAGTAAGAAAAACCTTAGAAGATTAGAAATGGAAAAAAAATCACAAATCTATCTTTGAAGAAGTACAAAAAAAGGAGGGACGAGAGTTGTAAACTAGTCAGCTTTGTTCCCAGAAAAGTTCTAGAATATATCATTAACTACTTGTTACATCCAGATCATTAAAGAGTGCGTAAGAGAAACATTTAAATATTAAAGTTATAACTTAAATTATAAATAAAAGTACATTTAAACTAAACCAAAGAAGTCTGTATGTGCGAAAGGCTAAGATGTGGACACAATGTACTCTACTGTTGACCATAATGGGGCAGTGGAGCAAAGCAGACAACTGAATGCCAAACACTGTTTGACAGAACTTTTCTTTCAACCTTCTACAAAAGGGAATACAATTATTCAGCTCTACTTAGCACTGATGATCCTTTGTTGCAATACCCCATTCAGTTTTAGGCACCACACTTTAAGAAAGAACAAGACCGTAAGAGTATACAAGAGAACAACATGTATGGCAAAGCATGTTAGAGAGTGCGTGAAGAAAAAATAACCAAGTTGTCTTTTCTGGCAGCAGGAAGTGTGAAGACATAGTCTTCTAATTATAAAGGGTTGCTATGAAGAAGTGATGAAGACAGTAGGGAAGGACAAGTAGAAATCAGTTCAATTTTTAACAAAAGGATACAGATATTAGTATTTTTTTTAATGTTATGAAGCAGTGGACCAGACTACTGTGGGATGTTCTAAAATCGCTTCCATAGTTGTTCTCAAGAGCAGTTTAGAAAAGTATTTGTTAAGATGGCTTCACTGTAAGATGATTACCTAGGTGATTTTTCAAAATTCTAATGTTACTGTTGTACAATTTTGCTTCCCTTTTATTTTGTGTTAGCATGAGTGGAGTACATTTTATATCTAGAATACAATAAACTGCATCAGGTGTGTTTATGCAATATATTTTATGGCATTGCTAACATTTCATTAGTGGCTGTTTACTGCAGAGATACAATATTTAAAGAACAGTCTTCAACACAGAAAAGCGGAGAATCTCTTTGTTAAATAATAATTATAGAATTACACAGAAATAATTACGCAGGATTTTTAAAAAGTGTTTCACCTATACCCTTTCTACACATCAGCCATTTGTTGCTACATTTACTGTTTAATTTCTGGTGCAGTCAGTTTCTGAAATGTTCTACATGGTAATTGTCTCAGCCTGATGATAAAGACAGCATGTTTTTGTATAGCATACTAAATTATGCTTTAAAAAAGTTTGAGGTAACTGTTTTAGAGGTTGTGTTGTCAGAGATTCAAATACATGATTATATGAGGTAGCTGAGTGAATAACATTAGGGCGTGAATGAAGACTGTGCAAAGACTTCCAAAATTCTGAGCTACTGCAATGCAGCCATGTGACATATGTTCTCTTGTAATTGCAAAACAACATCTTCCTACTGCTAAGCCAAATAGAAAAATCAAATTCCAACATATTTCTATCTTTATACAAGTGGTTTTAAAACCTTTATAAGCCTAGGCTCAAATCTATGACACAGACCAATTATATTTCTTATATCAGAGGATTATCTTCCCAATTAAAAGGAAAAGGTCAGGGTGTTTTTAGATATCTGACTAATTGATTAAACTGCTGGCTAGCTGTTACAGTCTTACTCAGCTCCCTCCAGTAAAGCTACCAACCTTTAATCAAAACTCATTTTTTGAAGAGCTAATATACAACTAGCTTGACAATAAGTTGCAACTTATGTCATGTGCTGACGCTTTTTAGCCACAACATTTTGAGATAACACCACATGTGTTCAAAAATCAACTGAACAATTTACTTTCATGATACTAGTGGAAGAAATAGCATTTCTTAATTCAGGTTAGCATAACGAACTGTAAAAGGGTAGCTCTTTATAATCAAAACATAGCCTTGAACACAAATGGTAGGATTTCTCTTCAGAGAAAAAAATCTGAAACAAAGTATCTACATCTTTACAGAAGTCTAAGTGCTCATTATAGTACACAGAAATTTGAGGAGAAGAGAGTGGTGCAGTTGCGTGAACATAGTACTGGTTTATATGCCATAAAGTATGCTCCTGGCCTCCAGCTGCAGCTGGAGGACTTGTGTCATATGTCCTACTTTGTAGGTGCCTTAGACAAGGCCCCTCAGTAAACCCAAGTTTGAATATAGTGTACCAACTAGCTAGGCATCAAATCAACCTCTCTATTTCTAGACCTCTTCCTTTACCTTAATTTTGTCAGTTCATCTGCTTCATGGATCATGCTTATTTCTTATAAGGGGGACTATCCCCTTTTGTCCATCTAAAGAACAGCCAGTATATGCAATAATAAATAATAATAAAAATATATTAAAATATTACAATAAATGGAAGGGTTTCAGCTTATTTGGCATAATATTAATTTCAAATAGAAGGCTGACATCATATTTACAGCTTGGATCAAAGCTGCTGGCACCTTCTTTTTGCAGAGGGAGCTGTGTATATGGTGTACTAGAGAAAGTCATAGATCCTACTGTGTCTACATGCAAGATTCTCCACCTTCACCATACAGGGCCACAAACCTTAAACTCCTGCCCTCAAGCTCCCCACCAGTAATCATATGCTGGAAATCAATTACTTGCATATTTAGGTTGACTGATGGGGAATTATCCATTGCTTCAGGAAATATGAATAAGGATGATAATATATAGCAGTGCCTGATAATTTGTGGTGGAATTTTGTGAAGAGGAAAAGTATTATTAATCATTCAGATCTATATAGGATTGCTGAAAAAATAATATTTACATTTCTATGCCTCTGTATACCTCACCATCTCAATAGATTACAAATATAGACATGAAAAATATTAGAAATTAAGTATTTGAATTGCAATTTAATAATTACTTCAAATTCAAATTATGCGTTCTTTTTTTTCTCCAAAATATTCTTCCATCAGTTTCCTGATTTCATTTTCTATGTAATATATTTTTAAAATTTAAATAATTTTTAAAATTTGATTTGTAAAATTACCAATTTGTGAAGTGTTGAAAAACTCTCGTGGATCAGTTTGAGTTAATTTGCTTTTGGAATAAAAGAAAAGAAATGTCACTCTGTTTCATTGCATAATGAAGTTTTCATGACTGGGAATCCCCACAGCAGTCCTGGGCACGAAACAACTTCTCCCCTTTTAGGCCCAGATGTACAACTGAGCCATTCCCCTCTCCCTCCTCCTTCCATCATTGTTCATAAAGAACTAAGGTGGAGATTATTCTGAAACTTCCCAAGTGTTGTTTTCTTTCCAGTTAATTTGCTAAACATTTTTTTGCCATTTGGAACTAATAGAAATTTCAATCCTATGTAAATCTGAGAGACACGCAGATCTACTTAATTGCAAGGGCAGAAATCAGAAGTTTGAAATATAATTGTTAACGTTGTGCAAGGTTGTTTAGAAGTGAACATGAAATCTTGACATATGTCACATGAGTAGGGTTCGCAGACTTTCTGGAATTCACAGACTTTCTAGCAAATCAATGTATGCGTTTACTTGCTTCACCTGAAATTAAAAAAAACCCTTACTTTTGAAACATTGAGCCGTCACAATCAAGGCAGACTCAAATCACAGATCTTGATTGCTGTACTTAATACTCCTTTTCATTTGCTCCAGTTTATCTTTGAGTATCCTGTTCTGTGTGATTAAATACTCTTGATCGCCCATGAGCTCATGCTGAGCCGCATCATCTCGCACAACACATCACAGGGTAAAGCTATTCAGGATCAACACTCACAGAGAAAGCAATTGCCCCAAATTAATCTTTTCCCATTATATCTGGACCTCTGGAGGCAACATATTTTCAAATCAAGACATAAAACATTTGGGGTTTTTTTAACTAATACTAGCAATTCATAGAAACAAGCACAATGCCTATTCTGAAAATATTTCAGCACAGTGGTTTTGTCAACGGTATAGAAGGGAGATTTAATCTTTTGTAGCTGTTATATGTTATGTTCTTATACTTCTTACCTGCCTTGACTTAATTCTTTCTCAGCGAGAAAGTCAAGAAGCAGTAACTTCATGGGAGAAGCCAGAGGATTTTGTGAAAAATATACTTTGAAGGGGATTTTGGTTTATTATTGTAGTGAAAAACAAAGCTCCTGTTTGTTTTTTGTGTTTGTTTAGTTTTGGGGCTTGGTTTTCGTTTTTGTTTTTTTAATAGGAGTTCTGTTCTTTGAATGTCTATTATTCATTTAAACATTTCATGTCATGCAAGTATTAAAAGAAGTGGGGTGTGAAACTGAAATGGACCAAGATCTGAAGTTTAGGACAGTCTCTGTCCACTCAGCCTGGTCACTCATTGTTGGCAATGTGGCTTTCTGCCAGGCAGCAGGACAGCTTTCTCAGGGAGGGTGGAAAGGGACAGCATTCCTCCTCTGGAAGAGGCTCCTCGACCACTAGAGGTGTCACCTCAGATGCAACAACTCTGGCTTCACAGGGAGGTGAGGAAACCCTTACCTCCTAGGTTGTCACTTGCCAAATTACTAGGTGGGCTGTGAAGAGCAGCTATTATTCTCTCTTCCTGAGGTGTTGAATGAGCCTGGTTTTGTCACTCTGCTAAGGAGTGCACTGCCTCGGGGGCAATTTTGGTAGAAAAGTGCCTGGATTCTGGATTGCCACACAGGATAGGAGCCTATCTTTCCAGACAAGAAAGCTTTTGCCTTATGTTCAGCACCTCACATTGTTGGAGTAGGGATATTGGAACTCTTTTGGGTTTAGACACTGTTGGAGAATGAGCTGTGTAGATCATGTTCTCAGTTGTATGTTTTGATACTGCTAAGGCTCAGGGTTCAGGTTGTCTGGATCATAACCTTAACAGTGCTACACCTCCAGTTCCTAAAGTAAAGTAGGGGTAGATCTAGTACTTTGCTACCTTATTTAGTTGGACTGTAAGCTCCTTAAGAGAGGAACTTTGTTGTACTCCCAATTTGTACACTGACTTTGACATTCTAAAAGTGAACACAGGAAGGACCAATAAATATTGTCCGATTTTGGTACCTTACTGTTTTTTTCTGGTTCCTGTACTACAATTGAATTTATGGTGATGACAATTTATTTTCCCAGCAAATCAGTTGCTGTCAAAATGTTTATACCAGCTTGTACCATATGAAGTTCTCAGAAGTCTAGACTGTTTTCCTAGTTTTCTGGACAGAGCAAGGTTTTCTTAAATGATAATATTTCCTTGACTTCATTAAATTAAGTGTCTCCTGGGTAACCACTTTTCTTCATACAGTAAAAGCAAACCCACTAGCTAAACTTAGTAAGAGTAGTACCAATTCATTTTACTGTTCCATGACTGTTTTCACTAGAGCAGGAAAGAACAGAATACCTTACATATTTGTTTCTGGTTTAGGATCTTAAGTATTTAAATATGATAGTCAGTATTTCCTCCATGAATCATCATTATTTACCATATATCTTTTTATATCTTCCCTTACACACCAGTAATTTTTAATAATTTCATTTTCTAACACCTGCCTGAAATGAGACACATGCTCTCCATACTTATTTCCATTACTTTTCATAAGGTTTTTTTCCTGCATGTCTTTCCTATATTATTAGAAAAAAAAATTCTTTATCAAGATTTTTCAAAGTTTTTAAATAAAACTCATATATTACCCCATAATAATTGCTGTAGTAGATCTACATTTTCCTTACAGAAAGTAATGTCTTTAAAACCCCCTTAATTTTGTCTTTCAGTGGCACAGTCTTCTTTGGTCATGGTGGGTTCACCCTGACTGGACAACAGGTGTCCACCAAAGGTGCTCTATCACTCCCCTCTTCAAATGGACGGGTGAGAGAAAATATAACAAAAGGCTTGTGGGGTGAGATAAGGACAGGGAGAGATCATTCAGCAATTACTGCCATGGGCAAAACAAACTTGACTTGGGGAAAATTAATTTACTTTATTACAAATCAAATCAGAGTAGGATAATGAGAAAACCAAAACTTAAACCACTTTCCCCACACCCTTCCCTTCTTCCTGGGGCTCAACTTACTCCCAGTTTTCTGTACCTCGTCACCTCAAGTGTTGCAGGGGGACAGGGAATGGGGGTTATGGTTTCAGCCAGGATAAAGCGGTTTTCTTCACAGAAGCTAGCGGGAAGCTATGTTTTGGATTTGGGATGAGAAACTGTTGATAACTTGCCGATGTTTTGGGTTGCTGCTAAGTAGTCACGGACAGTCCACGTGCTGGGCTGCCAGCGAGCAGGCTGGGGGTGCATGGGGAGCTGGGAGGGGACACAGCCGGGACAGCTGACCCAGGCTGGTCAAAGGGATATTCCATACCATATGATGTCATGCCCAGTACATAAACTGGAGTTGGCCGGGGCGTGGAAATCACTGCTGGGGGGATGGGCTATCGATCGCCGGGTGGTGA